>NC_052054.1:27587443-27749943 GCF_903992535.2 Arvicola amphibius
ATGATAGATAGATAGATAGATGATAGAGAGAGAGAGAGAGAGAGAGAGAGAGAGAGACAGATAGATAGATCTTGCATCTTACTGGCTTCTCAAATACATAAATGAACAATGAAGACTAAAATACTTAGCCCTAAAAACACCCATAGTGGGAAATAGCGAATGAACTTAGGAAGAGGCATGCAGGGAACGGAATGAGGAAGATGAGTGGAGGAGCAGGTTGCCATTTTGTTTGGGGGGGCAGAGGGCCTTGGGAAAGCTGCATCTGGACAGAGATTCCTTGTAGGTATGAGGAGGAGGAACGGGCCAGATTGGGAGCGGGAGTAGAAAGAGTCTGTCCAAAGGCCCCGAGGAAGGCTATGCCGGAACTGATAGTGGAGGCCAGGACCTGAGGTAGTACACAGAGGCAGATAGTTCCTCTGCGGAATCAGGCTTTTCCCCTCTGGTAATGAGACTTACACCCAGGGCTCCATGAAGGTGGGCTAGTACTCTACCACTGAGCTACAACAAGTCACTGGCGAGGAGTCACTGGCGAGGAGTCCCTGGTACATCTTCCATGCCTGACCCAGCCCTGCTTCTTGAGACAGGGTTCTTCTACGTAGCCCTGGCTGTCCATGACCAGGCTGACCTTGAACTCAGAGATTATCCTGCCTCTCACTGGTTAAGTCTTGAACCAAGGAATCCTGTAGCCTTGCACAGCTCTTCCAAGGGTTACCTCAACTGGTGGTTTAAGACTAGACAGTCGGGAGCTAGGAAAGTAGGGCATCCATTAGAAGATACGAGTTCAGCCAGGCTAGGGATACTGTTGGCTCGTTCTGGGTTTGTGCTGGAGGTGAAATTCTGGATAACATGATGAACGAATAACAAATGGATATCAAAATGTAAGGACAGATTCATGGAGAGCTGTAGAAAAGAGCAGTCCAAGACACGGCCATCTTAGGTGTGTGGTCCTGAGCACCGGCAGAATGGGATCAAAGATGGCAAAGCAGCCCTCACATGCTGGAGACAGAGCACAACAAATTCTCTGAGTCTTCCCGGAGAATCCCTGGTCTGCGTATCTAACCTCCTTGGCACATGCAGCCAAGTGTTAGCCTTTTCAGCCTTTCTGACCACAAATCTCCTCAGTTAGGGCTTCTAGACGAGTGTGGTGGTACATGCCTGTAATTCAAACACTTAGAGGCAGAGACAGGAATCGTGAGTTTCGAAGCCAGCCTGGGCTATGTAACAAGACCTTAAGAAATGAATAAAGGCGCTTCTAGGCCCAGTTTCTCAGAAAGCGTCCATCCTCTCAGCTGGAGGATGCCTCTGTTCTCCTCCTCCATAATGCCACTGACCCTCTCAGCATCCTCAAGGAATGTTCCAACAGCCCGGGGAATGCTCAAGTCCCTAGTATACAATGGAGCAGTAATTGCGCATGACCATACTTCCTCCTGTGACCATCAGCCTGCTTGAGATGGCTCATTCTGCAGGTGGCTCGATCTAACCTGTAGGATGTGTGGGCACGGTGCTGACGGTGAGCATGTGCTTGTGCCTGATGAGTGTGCACACCTTCCGCTTCTCCTCCTTTTAGAGACGCCTTAGCCATCCTTCTCTTGTAGAGAAGCTGCTTAGAGAAGCAGCCAGTGTCCACCAAGCGCCTGTACAGAGTCCTGCTCCCCACCTTCCCCCCGCACCTGTTGCCAGGCAGCGGCAGTCGGGCCTGGGCTTTGAGTCCCTTGTGCTTCTGCTCGGTGACTTCAGAACTCTTCAGAGCGAGAAAGTCTGAAGATGTCACCACAAAGCGCAGCTCTTACTCTCCTCTTCAGCCTCAATTTCCTCACCTCCTAGTTCTTTATACCCGTTCCTAGTGTCTTTTTCTTTCTTCTTTCTTTCTATTTTCTCTTTCTCTCTTCCTTCCTTTCTTCCTTCCTTCCTTCCTTCCTTCCTTCCTTCCTTCTTTCCTTTCTTTCTTGGAGGCAGGTTGTTTTAAGTTTGTTTGTGTGATTGTTTAGCAGTACTGGTGACAGAAGCCAGTGTCTCACGTGACGTGGGCAGGTCTTTCGCTACTGAGTTCTACTCTCAGCCTCTTAAACATCCTTTCACTTTTAGTTTTCATTGCATTCCCAAGTTTACTCTGATTCCTTCCAGATTTTTTTCCACTCCAATAATACTAACCTTTGGGCTAGAATATTCTTATTTGGGGTGAGGCTGTCCTGTGGTTTTAAGGATGATTGTATTTTAGAGGAAACAGCCAATAAGAAAATATGTTACAAAATATACAAATACCATAGCTACACAGAGAAGGAAATAGCTGCTTTCTACCACATGGAGAAATTGGACCCAAAGGAAGTCACCAGCAGGCCAGTTTACCAGTAGGCCAGCCCTTCCTCCCTGGCATAATTCTCTCTTTCAGAGTTGTGACAGCCAAAGAAACTTCTGAGCATTGTTAAACAGGGGACCACCTCCCCCAAACACACTTTCTATTATGTGGGGATAGTGCACAGGTACATTCCGTGGTGTGTTCCTTGATCCACTCCTCAGTAGGGTCTTGCTTCTGCCTTCCCCGAGTCTCCCACTCATTCTGCAATTTTTCTGTGGTCCTTTTTGGCTTGGCAGAGGGTGCCCTGTCTGTAACCCTTCATCTGTCACCTTCTTACTTTGCCGTAGCCACCCGTGGCACTATCGCTGGTCTCAGATGTTCCCGGTGTGAGGAAGCAACTGCTTGTTTATGGACTCTCTAAACTTTTCCTCATTCCACGATCCTGTCCTTGAGATCTTGGCTCAGTACTTCCCTTGTTAACTTAAGAAATATTGTTTTGTTGATGGTAAAACCGAGGATGGAAAACTTGGGAAAAAAAGTTGTTAGACGCCAAAATAATCTTTGGCAGAAAATCCTGGGAAACTCCCAGGTTAGTGGGAAAATTACTGGTTTTGTATGATACTATAAACGGCCACTAATCCTAAGAGGAGACTGGCTCGCTGGATTGCAAGGGGGAGAACGAGAAAAACAAAATTTGTTATGAAACATTATCCGAGTGGTGTGATTAGGCAGTGAAGCTGGAGCTCATGTTTCCACATTACAATCGGAGAGAGAGTGAGAGCCCCTTAAGAGGTTGCTGAACAGGACCCTTTGCTGGGGCAAGTAACAAGGAAGTATTTGCTGCACCCGCCAGTTAGGAACAGCATCAAAATCTAGGTTTAAGTTCAGGTTTCCGCGTTCTCAGTCTGATTTGTTATGACAATCTCATTCGAAATGTTACAAAATGAGAAGCAAGGTAAATAAGGACAAGCGTGGAGCTTTCTCCTAAGTGCAAAGCGGTGAAGTTTAAACATTGTCTTTTCTTCTTGCCTAAGATCCATGGTCTAGTTCCTATGCCATCCTATCTATCTATCTATCTATCACCTATCTATCTATCTATCTATCTATCTATCTATCTATCTATCTATCTATCTATCTATCCATCTATCATTTTTGGTTATAAAACATTGTTCCACTGAAGAATAAAAACTCTAGATGTCCTTGGAGTTTTCGGGGTTTTCTTAATTCCCTCTTTGACTTTTAAGAGCAATTTATCACCACTGCCTCTTTTATAAAGAAAACAAAATCATGAGAATGAGTACAATAGAGCCTGTATCCATAGGTCAGGATTAAACAGCAGGATACACCAGCCTGACATGTAAAAGAGAACCCAACCATGAGTAACCTTCACAAACATGATCTCCCAACACTCAGACTTGGGCTTCTCTGAAATCTCTCTCCCCTCTCCTTTTCACTTCCTCACCTCTCAGGGAATTCGAACTCCCTTGCGTGTAACACCTGTTAGGAGGCCTCTCTGAGGCTGACTCCAAGTGTACCTTAGTGGAATGATTAAGGATGCAGAGCTGACACCTCAACAGTCTTCCTAGCTTTGTCTTACCAGAAAGGAAAATCTCTTGAGTTATTCTTTCTCCAACACTCTGAAGTTCTCTGCCCAAGTCCTCCCAGGAGCTATACAGAATCCGGCTGTCACGATGACCCTCTTACCCCCTCACCCATTGCTCACTTCTGCCCCCTAAGAAATGGGAGACTGGGGTAGCTAGAAAAGTGTCGTAGAGTCTGGGTCTCTACAAAAGCGTTCACCTATATCAGTTTGACGAGACCGTTGGATTTTACATCGCTACTTCAGCTGAGGCTTCCGAGCCTTGCACAGTATGGTCCTGCAAAGCCACACAGGCCTCTTAGTGAAAGAACGGGAAGGTTTTTAAAGAGGAAGGCAGGAACAGGGAGGAGGGCACCTCAGAGATCTGAAAGTTGTCATCGAAGGAAATGGAAACTGAAAAGGGAAAGGGATATGCAGTTGCTTGTATTTGTACATCCTCATCTTCAAGTGAGATAGTGTTCCTTCCTCTCCTAGCTGGGAATAGGACCCTTCATAACGTCCTCGGGATAGGCTATTCCAGCAGTGACATCTGGTCAAGGAGGAAAAGGACTGTGCATGCTGCGTGCCCTCTCCTCAGCTCCTCTGGAGTGCTGCAAGACTAGGAGGCAGCAGAGAGAAGGAACGGTCTAAACTGCTTCCTGAGAGGGTTTGTTCTGTGTTCCTTTACGCTTCCCAGATGCGCATGTCAAGCGCATTGTTCTCCTTTCATGGGAATGGAAGGGCTGCTGAGGAAAGTTAGAGGACTTGCCCCAGATCAAGGAGGGCAAGCACTGGGGCTGCCCTCCTTCCTTCAGAGCAGTGTCCCCACACAGACCTTCCTGTTTCTAGAGTGTCTCTTCAGGCACGTGAGATGGACCAGTGGACAAAAATCTCTTGGCATGCTTGCTTGTCCTCTGGTCTCTACTGGCATGCCTTGTATGCACGTGGGTGTGTGCATGAGTGTATGTACACTTGAGCACACATGAGCATAAGCTCATGCACATAAATACACACACACACACACACACACACACACACACACACACAATCTGATGGGGGGAAATGAGATGTATTTTTCCAAGACTTGGCTTCAGTACCTTGTCCACCTGATGTTCTGGGGAAATACGACCAACTGGGAGCGTGTCTTAGAGCCATGAATGACACGGAGAGAGACTCTACAGGACACAGACCGGGACACATTCTAGGCACAGCCACCATCAATGTCCTGGACAGCATCTGTTGGTGCTAGGCTTCCTCTGGGTCTCTGCCTTTAAAGTTGTCAACCTGAAGGCTGTGCTGAGCATTGGACACACTTGGGCACAGGAAAAGAATATTTTGTATTTCATTAAAAACAAACCCCTCAAATCCTGTATTTGGGTTTTTAAGTCTCCATCCCAGACAGTGAGAAAATGAACGGGATGAATATGTGTGTTGGACAGTTTCTAGAGCTGGAAACTTGAAATTTGTCAGTATGACATCTTCATGTAGAATTATATCCATTCCTTTTTCTCCTTTGGACCACTTCTGTTAACTGATGTCGGCACAATGCATGTTTAGATACAGAAAAAGAAACCACATCTAAAGCAAGAGGGAATTATCAAATCTTAGGGAGTCTAACACGTCAGCTTCGCACAGCCCTTGGCTTCTGCCTTGGAAAACTGAAGACTGCTTACATTTCTGTGGAATTTTGGGGAAAATCCAGAGTTCTCCCTGCTTCACAAACAATGGCTTATATAGATAAACTCCTGGCTATGCAACCTAAGAAGTGGTAAGGCCAAGAGTGTCCCTAGGGTGGGGGCTGGGCCCCATCAACATTCCTTAGAAGCCTTGGTCTTGGTCTATTGGTTCCCTCCAGCTGACCCTGAATTCTGTGTGGAGGGCCTATGGCCTCCTGCCTGCTTGGCTCCACTTGGAAGATTAGTGCAGAACTTCCGTCATCAACAGTTCCACAAGCTGTCAGTGTGGCAGCCACACCCTGAGCAAACCAGGCACTCTTAGGTGTGGGGTATCTTCTTCCTTTGCCAGGGCGTCAAGAGGAGGGAGTCAGCAATGCCTAGCCTCCAGCTACACTAAATCCTTCTCTCTCTCTCTCTCTCTCTCTCTCTCTCTCTCTCTCTTCAACCTTAAGTACCAACAGAGGGTGTGGCTTTCAGGAAGGTTGTATTCATTCAGGGATGATGGCAAAGGGGAGTGATTTGGGGCAAACACTGACGGCTAGTCTTAGATGCATTAGGAGAGGCTGAGATGAGGGATGCTTTTAAAGGCATAAGGGAGAAATCTACATACGCTGTACTGACACATGGTTCACTGGTCATAGAAGTATGCTGTGAGGAGCTGGGAATGAGGGCGTTGAACAAACTACATAGCCAGGCAAGTGTCCATCTGTATTTCTGTAGCTTGGAAGAATTTTTTTTGTGATGAGCCTTGTTACAGAAATCCATAGAGACTAAGCAAGATACTGGGGGCAGACAGACTCAATGTGTGCACGGGGAAGGAATCTCTTGTGGGTGTTAGGAAGCCCTTCTGACGGATCAAAATCCCAACTCTGTTTATTCTGGGTCTGACCAGAGTGATGTCATCTTTGTATTGGCAACCTTCATATTCAGTTTTCAGAAGGGAAAGAGTGAGGAGCCTAAATGTTTGCAAAGGAGGGATGCATTGATGGTGAGCCCATCCCCCAAGCTGTATTCAGTTCCCAGACTCTCCAGACAAAGTCCTTTCTCAGTTCATCAAAGAAGTAGGCAAAATGTGAAGACAGTGTTCCTCTTGTCAGGAGTGGATTCCAGGGAGGGCATGCGACCCAGTCCTCAATCAAGCAGATGTGAAAGGGAATTTGTTCTATGGCTTTGATGTACTCTTTTCATCTCTAGAATGTTGAGATCTCTAGAATCTTACATGGATGTGCTACCCAGGGCTGTTAATGGGCTGAGGCTACAGGGGAAGACAGTTGGGAAGTCACCTATGTCCTTGACATTACAAAGCCACTGAGAAAGCAAATGAGGCCTTGCAACAGCCCATTTGACATGTGATCTGATAAAATGATCTTACTGATTAAGTCAGTCGAGTCAGGTTTTGCAATGCTTGCAACAGAAAGCATCTTTCAAAGAGATTAGATGTTTAGTGACAAGTCATTATTGGAGTCTCCATCCAATGGCTTCTGGTTTTTCCCCTTGGGAGAGTGTGTAGCAGGGATGAGAGATTTGGGGAACTGGAACTCAGCTCCTTAGGAGTCTTCAGGAATGCGATGAAGTTTAAGACCATAGCAGGACCAATCCATTCAATGGCTGAGTTTTCTGCAGCTGTGTTCAGTAGCCCTAAGACTGCAGAGGAGAAGGTAGGTCATGCCAGTCTACAGGGTGAGGGGCTTTCCGATGATGTGCTTGCCTGTCTCTGATCCATTATATTGTTTTCAAGATGTCAACCTGTTCTAAGATGAATGAATGTCTACTAAATACAGGCTATTTATAGCTTCCTGTGAAAAAGAGAAAAGTCTTCCAGATTGGCTTAGATATATTCAGAGATCTTTGCTGTGGGCTTATGGTTTTAGAATAAATCAATCAATCAATCAATCTATCTATCTATCTATCTATCTATCAATCATCTATAGTAAGGTAGTAAGATACATATTTTTCATTTAAAAAACAATTATGTGTATAGGTATGAGTTTCACATACTGTTAATTGTATGCGTGCAGTGTCCATGGAAGCCAGAAGAGAGTGTCAGATCTCTTGGAACTGGAATTACAGATGGTTGTTAGTGGCCATGTAAGTGCTGAGAATCCAATTCAGGTTCTTTGGAAAAACAGCCAGTGCTCTTAATTGCTGAGCCATCCTCCAGGCCCAAGGAACTCTCTCCCTCTCCCTCCCCCTGCCTCTCTCTCTCTGTGTTTGTAGACCAGTGATCAACACTGAATGTCTTCCTTAGTCAGTTTTCACATTATTTTTTGAGACAAGACTCTTACTGAACCTGGAGCTCACCACTTCAACTAGGTGGCCAGCAAGCCCTAGGGGCTTTCCTTCCAAACACTGAGGTCACAGGTGCATGCCACACCTTTTCACATGGGCACTGGGAACATGGATTTGGGTGTTCATGCTAGCCTCCAGCTAGCAATCTTAAGATAAAATGGAGAGAGAGAGAGAGAGAGAGAGAGAGAGAGAGAGAGAGAGAGAGAGAGAGAGAGAGAGAGAGAGAAAGAGAGAGAGAATGTGAGAACAGGGGAATAGGGAAATCAGTGTGCAATGCCTCAGGCTTAGTCTTGAGACCTGATAGCCAGGAAAGACAGTGGTACAAGTTCTGCTTGGGTGAAAGTGTATGAGCCAGTATCTCCGGTGTCCAAGGACAGAAGACTGGATGATGGGGCTCACTTCGGGAAAACAACAACTCACTTCTACACTGTTTGTTCTATCTCAGCTGTCAATTGGCTGGCGCCAGTTCCTATTGGTGAGAGCAGTCATCATCTTTATTAGTATATATCAGCATTCAAACACGAATTTCCTCTGGAAACACCCTCAGAAACATACTAAAAAATAATCATTTACCACCCTTCTAGGCATTTCTTCGCCCAGCCAAACTGAGAAGCAAAATGTACCATCACATCCTCGACGACCTGCGAACAACGGGGAGCAGGTATCTCACCCTGGACTATTGGTTCTTTTGGGTAGAGATGAGGAGAACACGGGGTCTTGATGTTGAAGTTATCAAGATAAAACATAAGATGGGATGGGCAGGGACCTGGAGGACACCTTAGAATCGTCACTTGTCCACATCCACAGCATCTCTCTTCCATCATGCCCGGTAGGCGTTTCTAGAAAGGATCAAGGCATTAGGCCCTGTTTCCTACCTGGTGTACGGATGGAACAGCAATTCCTTGAGATTATACACTGGTAGCAGTCGGGGGAAAAAAATAAAATAAAGAAGATGGAAAAGCTCAGAGCTGAAAGTCAGCAATCCCTCTGGAGATGCGTTTCTGAGTCTGTCGCTCAGAGTGGAAAATCTGAATGCATTATGTCATCGTTAGAAGTTGGTGTTACATAGCCACAGGAATTGGATGGAGACTTCTAGTGAGAACAAGCAAAATGAACAGGACAAAGCTCCGAGACCATCTGCCCCTGCAGCACCCTCTGCTCTCCAAGACAGCCTTGTGTGGAAGTCAGTGTTTTAGTCACACCATCCCTTTTCCTGGTCTTTGCTGCCCTGTGTCACTGGGCCTACAGATCACCAACCTCCCTTGCTAAGTGGCCCCTTGTGTGCAAATATCTGAGCCAAGCCTTCCTCGGAAGCAAGCCCAGTGCAAACACTCAGTCAACGTTAGTGACATCATGAGCAACAGCAAACCAAAGGGGCCGAGACTAGCACACATGGAACAATCCATTCCAAATGGCTTTTCCGAAAGTTGTTTTCTTCTAATCCTAAAACTATACAAAGGAGAAATGTATTTACTTTCTGACTTATTAGTTTATTAGGAATAGTACCCCAGTGTTCCAAAACCAGACAGCAACAGGGTGAGCTTAGCAGCACTTGCTGAGGGTGAAGGACACCGACATCTGACTCAGAATGCCCGAAAGTACACCATCTGGCCCCAAGGTCCTGGGTGTGTCTGCCCTTGGTTCCCAGCATTCTCTTTGCTGTCTTACTTCTTGAAGGGGACTTTCTTAGACTCATTTTTTTTTAACCTGCATAGAGATGCTGACATTATTCTCATGACCTTTCCCCCTCATTCCTTTCCAAGTGACTTTCCACTGCTGTGGGACGCTGTGCTTATCGACCAGCACACATCTGTGCTGGCCACCACTTGGCATCAGACGCTGGGGAGTTCCATGCATTTCCTACAGACCTCTGATGTGCTTCCCTGTCAGTGCAACCCACGGAGCCCGGGGAACAAAACATCCACCCAGCCAGACGTGACATTCTGACCATCTATCTACCAATGCAATTCGCCTCTCTCAACCTGCGAATTTATCACATATAAATGCCTCCTTGGTTGCAGGGATTTCTAGCCATCACATAGCCTGTCTTATAGCCTGAGAAGCCAATAAAACCAGGAATACACTGTGTTATAATGTTCTATTGCTGACACACTCAGATAAGGCAAGTGCCCTGGCAGCCTATGATCATGGACAAAAGCTGTAAATTGACACTCACGTTGAAGACGTAATAAAAGTGTGGGGAGCCACTCAGCCAGCGAGATAGGCATTTCACTGTGGATTCAAATTGTTCAGATAGACTAGACCTGGGTGCTAGTGGCTCGGGGAATGTAGAGACTATCATAGTTTTTATTTGTAAGTTTGAAGGCTTGTTTCTGAATTCATCATTACATTGAAGTCAGCCTGGTGATTTCTTGGAATGACGTTATAGTTAATCTTGTGGTCAGCAGCAATCTATGGAACTTTGCTCAAAATTGTCAGGCGTGGGAGCACTTGCCTTGAGAACTTTCAGCAGAGACTCTGAGTACATCTAAAATCATGCCTCTTAGACAGGCTTGGTAGTACATGCCTATAAGGTCAGTACATATGAGGCTGAGGCAGTGGGTTCATTCAGTGTTGGAGGCCAGGATGGGCTACAGAGGAGGTTCTAGGGCCGCTGAGCTAGAACTCGTTTGTTTGTTTGTTTGTTTGTTAGGATTTTTAAGACAGAGCTTTTCTGTAGCTTTTGGAGCCTGTCCTGGATAGTGCTTGGAAGACCAGGCTGTCTTCAAACTCACAGAGATTTGCCTGGAGGAGATTTTGTTTTTTAAAAATAAATAAGAAAAAAAGAGACAAGGGGGATGGAGGGGGGAAGAAAGAGAAAGTTAGGAAAAGAAAAGGAAGGAAGAAAGATCAAACTTAATCTTTTGCCAGGTGTGGTGGCGAATTTTTTGTCTTAACTCTTGATAGGCTAAGGCGAAGGATTATAGTTTAAGTCTGTGCAGTAAGACTCTGTCTCAAAGCATCTAAAACAAAACAGAATCTTCTCTTTCAGCAGAGACTAGTTCTCTTTACCTGGAACTACGCTGCACAACTCCTGGGAGGATCAAAAGGACATACAGGTCAGATGTCCGGTTATGAGTGAGTCCACAGTCTATCAGCTCACAGAAAGGACATGCAGGTCATATGTCCAGCTATGAGTGAGAACATGCAGGTCATATGTCCAGCTATGAATAAGGACATGCAGGTTATATGTCCAGCTATGAGTGAGTCCACAGTCTATCAGCTCCCAGAGAAAACTCTGAGAAGTGAATTGGAGTCAGTGGTGAAGTCTGGAGAGAGCTCACTTGGCATAAGTGTGAAGGACACCGTGAGGCAGAGCTCAGGGATGGAGATCTGTGCTCCCTCTTGTGTTTCCTGCTTCCTTCCGGGCACATAAGAGCTGCGCATTTGGACCAGAGATGGACCAATACAGTTTCCCCAGCAGGGAAGTGTAGTTTCAAACCCATGAAAAGTTGTCTCTTTTTGAATCAAGTTCACCTTGAAAAAGACACAACAGCATGTGGGAAATAAACCAGAAAATTATGAAGAGGAAATAGATTGAGTAGTAACAAATGTTTAATTCTGAATGCTGCCTCCATTTGAGGTCAGAAGGATGGGAAATGTGTAAGCATATGCTGGCGCGTGTGTGATGTATGCATATGCGTGTATGGGTTCATTTGTGCATCTGTGCACATATGTGGTATGTGTGTGTATGTCTGTGTTGATGAACTTGTCTGTGTGTGATATATGCATGTGTATGTGCAGTTGGGATGCTCGTGAGTATGTGTGTGTGCATGTGCATGTTTCTATATGTGTTTCTGTTTGTGTATTGTGTGGGCATGTTTGTATATGTGTTTCTATTTGTATGTGTGTGGTATATGCATGTGTGCATGTTTGTGTATGTTTTCTCTTTGTGTGTGGTATATGCATGTTTTTCTGTTTGTGTGTATGTGTGTGTGTGTGTGTGTGGTATATGCATGTATGAGTGTGTGTGTGTGCTTGACTATGTGTGCAGGTGTGGAGGCCAGATGTCAACATCAGGTGTCTTGACTTCCCACCTCAGTTTTTAGGATAGGGTCCCTCACTGAACCTGAAACTCACTAATTTGGCCAGACTGCTAGTTCAGCACGGCCCAAGGATCTGCCTGTCTCTGGCCCCCACCACCAGCACTGGGGTTGCAGGCACTTGTCTCTACACCTGCGTGATTTCTGTCAAACTTAGTTGGTGGGGATCCGAACTCAGATCCTCATGCTGGTGCAGCTAATTCCCTGTCCCTTGTGCTATTTCCCCAGGTCCACGGGTGGATAAACTCTTAAGTGGAGGAAATAGGCAATATCAACAAGGCCTTTGAAAGGAGAGAAATATTTCCACTCAGCCCTGGATCAGAGAAAGAAGGCCCAGCAATGACTATGAGGGTCTGACACAAATCAGTCACGCTCAGATTTGTTCCTCAACACTTCAGGCATTGCTGAAGGAACTCTGCTTCTGTCTCTTGGTGGGACTTTTCCACCTCGCTTCCTTTGGAATGAACTCTAAGTTTTGTAGTGTCAAAGGTGAGATTCTCTGGCACAGGCAGCTTAAACAAGGAAAGGTCTGTGCAGACAGCTGAACACGTTTAGGTGTTTTCTACTTTTATTTTTTATTTTATTATTTTATTTTATTTTGAGCTAGTAGTTTTCAACACCTGACCAGATAGAGGAAATGATTTAGGTTTTGACCCAGATTACAAAAGCAGCAACGAAGAGCAAGGCAGTGCCGCTGGGGGATTTCTGTGATGCTGACAGAGCTGGATTTATCCAAGCTAGAAGCAGAAACCAGGGGAATTCTTGACTCACCTGGCTGGGCAGCGGCTTTTTCAAACAAAAGCTTCTGAAAAGAACATCTTCCCTGGGTGAGTTGGGAAACAAGTGAAAGCATGCTGGGGAGTTGAAGACAGGGGGGAATGTGGGGAGGAACATGAAAGGCCCACCCCAAGTGCCACCACGTGTTACGTGAGACATTTCACACGCATTACCTCATCTATTTATTTCAGTGACGCCGGGGGGAAATGTGTCACAGCTCCACTCATGCCTAGACAGAATAAATCGCTGGCCTTCGGCCACCCAGCTCGTCTGAGGCTTCAGGCACAGTCTTGACTCCTTCCATGACCATTTGACTTCCTTGAGAACTCAGAGAAGAAACACCCATATCCTCCAGGGAGTGCCAGACATTTGCACTAGCCCCAAGAAGACACTTGAGCTAGCTTCACCCGAGCTAGGCATGTGTCCGTGTTTTCCAATAAGAACAGATGACTTGAAAGGCCTGGAGTGACGAATGAACTCCGCAAACAACCTCTCGCTGTAATCACGGCTGCAGAGATCAGCCATGATGCTGAGGCAGCTCTCGAGGAATTCAGCTCAGACTTCAGAAAGCCGCACATAATGATGGGAAGAAAAAGCTCATAATTATGGGCAAATATGCAAATGAGAGACTCTTCAAAACCTGGAATGCTTTTGGTTTGTAAGAACTAAGGCCTGTGAAAAGTGTTCAAGAGAGGAGTGGGGAGCCTGCAGTGTGGTCCAAGCTCGCAACTGGGTGAAGACTACAAAGACCCGTGTGGAGGCTCAGGAGACCCGGAGCAAAGCAAACCTCTGCTCCATTTGGAGTGAAAATATTCTTTTTGTTTGTTTTGCGAGGCATTCGAGGAGGAGGAGGGAGGCGGAGGCGCGAGGAGGAGGAGGAGGATGGCGGACGGAGGAGGATGACGGAGGAGGGACGGAGGAAGACGGACGGAAGAACGAAGTAAGCGTTATCTGGCGTACTTCTTCCTACTTCTTAGTCTTCTTCTTCTTCTTCTTCTTCTTCTTCCTCCTCCTCCTCCTCCTCCTCCTCCTCCTCCTCCTCCTCCTCCTCCTCCTCCTTCGACAGAATTTCACTCAGGAGCTAGCCCAGGCTGGCCTCAAACTCATGATCCTCTTCCATTAGCAGCCTTGTAAGTGCTGAGATTACAGATACATGCTACCCTTCCTGTGGAGAATAATCTTTCGACCTTTGATGTTAGATGAAATTTGGCAAAAGACTTTTAACACCAACTTCCTTTAAACCTCTTGGCTTAAGTAATGGCAAAAGTGGCCTGAAAGATTGTAAGGCTACTTTCGTCTGTGGCGTGTGAGAACTGCACAAACTCCAAAAAGATGGGATCTTGTACAAGATACTTGGGATCTTTTAAGGAAGGTGTAGTCTACAAGCTTCCATCTGTCAGGTCTGACAAGGGCCGGGACAGATGAATCAGCTTAGACTCCTCAACAAGCCATGAGGAACCCAGTCCTTTCATCAGGAAAGTTCTGAAGACAAATGAGGGGTTACAGGCAGTGCGCTGATGGTCTTTAATATCCTTTGGGGTAGGAGGGAAATTTGGGGCTAGAACCTAATCATCCAGTTAAGGTGAACTGATAACTGGTAAGGGCTAATAGCCAAGGAGATACTACTCCTGAAGCCTGGTCATTCTTGAGAGAGGTGCTGCTATCCCTGTCCTGCCTTATTTGAAATGCCTATATTACTGACTATGAGCTAAACTGACTTAGTTGTTTGTCTGGTTTTTGAGATAGAGTCTCAGGCAACTAGTCTGGCTACGCACATGAGCAAACCCCCATCCTCCTACCTCCAACTCCGAAGTACTGAGATTGTAGGCGTGCATCACCATGCCTGACTCCGAGCTGACTTTTGCATGGGTGTTTCAGTGCTTTGAGACTTGAGAGGAAGGGCTGAAACAACGGAAGCCGAATTTTAGAGTTCCGAGAGAATTTAGAGATTAGAACCAAGACTCGAATCCAACAAAGAAAGGTAGAATGTGCACAACATGCAACTTCAGCTTATATTGCAAAATAAGCTGCATGGGTGTGAGTGCCTACCAGCAACATAAGCAAAGCAGATAGCTTTAAAGTTTTGGTAAGCATGAACAAATGGAGTTAAAAGGCTTACTCACCCAAGGAAATGTTGGACCTTGGCACTATATTGATTGACACCGAACTTTCCCTGTGACATAAAAGGAATGCCTTGATTAGTTTTTTTTTCGTTTTTCTTCACCAAAGCATCACCTTGCTTTACTGTTGTCTACAAACAATTTAAAATCAGTATTGTTCATCTTTGCAATCAAAGTACACAAGGAAAACGCTGGTTGAACTCATCAATTCAATTGCCAGCTTAGAAATTTATAGTACATCTTCACAGCATTAAGCAGACTATACATTCTCTTGGTAGAGAAGTCCATCACTCAGTTCTTGATTAGCTGCGAACTGATGCAAGTAGACACAAATCCCTTCACCTGTACACGCCACCACCAGGGCAGTATCTTAAGACCATGCTACAAAGTCTAAGAAAGACAGGGCTATGGACACAGTCATTGATAAATGCTCAAGAAGAAAAATACTTTTCTTTTGACATCCGTTTCTAAATTGCGCTTCTACATACATGTATATGCACATGTGAGTGCGTGTTGGCATGTGAGCAGGCAGAAGACAAAAATGACAACTTCGGGTGTTAACCTCTACAGGGCATCCCTGAAGCTCACCAGTTAGGCTCACCTGGCCAGCCAGTGAGCTCTAGGGATCCTCTTGTCTTCCCTTCCCAAGTACACAGTGTGTGCACCATGCCTGGCATTTTCATGGGGTTTCTGGGAATCAAATTCAGGTCCTTGAATCTGCAAGGTAAGTGTTTTGCTAGTTCAGCCACTCCCTAAAGATCCCATTTCACATTGTTCTGAGCAACAGCTTTATTTCCCCAACGACAACAACAACAAAAACTTGGTTGGCATTCATTTTCCCTCCCTCCTTCCTTCCATCCCTCTATTCCCCCACCCCAGACCCTGGCCTTTCTCCAGGTGGCTAAGACAATGACAGAGGCGTTGGTTTGTCTCCCGCAGACCAGTGAAGTAGAAGAAACCTTGCATAGAGGGAAAGAATAAAGGGAGCCACTTAAAGAAGCCAAGGGAGATTTTCAAAGGAAAACTTGGAACTTTCCAAGCTTCGTGACTGTTTCCAGGGTCTGCTTGCCTTTTCCCTCCTGGAATTCTTGAAGCCCCTATGCTTAAAACAAACATCCACTGTTGACAGCAGAAAAAGAAAGTGAAAGAGAAACCAAGAAAAGAGAGACCTGATCATTATCAGGTCAGCCTTCAAGCTCTTACTGCCTTTATGAAAGCTTCCCTGATCACATCAGCCCCTGAGATATTGTCTCTCAGTTCCTGTAAGTGCTGGCTGTGCTCACCACTCCCTGCCCTCACCCCAATTACTGTTCTTGCGCCATGAGTTACAGTCATACACTTCTGAGTGAAACCTTGCTTTTCGAACCCATTCATGTGCCCCATTGCACCAAGCAAAGCATCGAGCAGATAAGACCTCTAGTTACCAGTGTGACTGGACTGGTTCAGGCTCAGCAGTTCATCAGGTTCACTGGTGGTTGAGTGATTGAAACCACCTTGGCTTCAATAGAACCTAGCCATGAAGGAAAAAAAAATTAAGCGAGACACTAAAATTACCACGAGGAGTAATTCTAGATTATATGCCAGTATCGGAACAGTTTCAAGAGACATCCCCCTCCCGGAGTGTCCAAAGTGGGATTAGCCTGTTTAAGAAGTTACAGTGTCTGACCAATTTAACAAATACAGTTGGTTGCTTAGCCTAGAGTGTATGCTCTGTAATTTGGCTCTACGGTGGCCCAAATGCCATGTGTTAACAATACCAAGCCTTTCTGCATGTATATCAGCAGAGCGCTCACTTTGGGGGAGGTCTGCTGTGGTGGGCATTACTGTGAGAGAGATCTGGATGCTGTCTTTGAGGTCGGACTTAATAAGAAGCAAGGGTATGCTTTGACTTCTTCAGCGGGCCAATTTCATATTAGATCAAGTTCGTCAAAGAACCACATAGACTTACAGTGAGTGTTTGGGTAATTGCATGGTCCTGGATGCTGGTTATCATCCAGGCTTCCCTTTGGCCCCATGAGTAACCCCCAAAGCAGACTGTTTGCAACGAACTGACTCACAGTGCAGCAACTCCTTTTCTAGCGTGAACAACGATGCAGCAGAGTTGGCAGGGATACTAGGAGGTGAAGGCCTACAAGGAGAGAGCCCTTAGGCCTCACTATGTCCAAGATCTGCTGTCAGATGAATGTATGCCTGCCTTTCCTATGGGGAAGGGGGAGGTGGGGAGTGAGCAAGCATGGAAGCATTTTTTTTTGTATTTTTCTCTTTAAAATATATTAGTTAAATTTAAATTATATGTGTGTGGTGGTTTGAGAGAAAATGACCCCCAAAGGAAGTGACACTATTAGGAGGTGTGGTCTGTTTCAAGTAGGTGTGGCCTTGTTGGAGGAAGTGTGTCACTGTTGGGGGTAGGCTTTGAGGTCTCTTATGCTCAAACTATGCCCAGTGTGGAGACAGTTCACTTCCTGTTGCCTGGGGATCAAGATGTAGAACTCTCAGCTTCTTCTCCAGCACCGTGTCTGTCTGCATGCTGCCATGGCCTGCTATGATGATAATGGATTGAACCTCTGAAACTGTAAGTCACCCCGAGAAACGTTTTCCTTTATGGTCATGGTGTCTCTTCACAGCAGTAAGACAATGTGTTTGTTGCAGGGGATGGATTTGTAGGTATGAGTGGAGTCCCTTTGGAGGCTGAAAGAAAGCGTCACATCCTCTGGAGATCGGTGGGCCGCCTGATGTGAGTTCTGGAAATCAAACTCGGATCCTTGGGAAGAACAGCAGTATGCACTCTCAATCCCTGGGTCATCGCTCCAGCCACTGTCTCTGTTTCTCAGTTAATGAGCATGATAACTTTAGAAGAATATATGATTTTCCAGAGTGTCACTTCAAGGTGAGTAATAGCATTCTAGATTTTAAATTCCCATCACTTTTAATATGGCCATATACAATTTTATTCTACATGGTAAATTTTGTTCCTCTGTACCGACCATTTTTAAAAACATGTATAAGCTGCATATAGTCATGAGAAGTAATGGTATTGTTTTGCTTATTTGTCTGGGAAAAATATGCATGAAGAGATGTTTATGTTTATGTTTATTGTAAGTGCTGAGAATTATAAATTGCTGAATCAGTTTTTCCAAGAAATGAACAGTTGTGATTTGACTATGCCTTCTCCGCAGGGCAGTTTGAGGTAACTGTGTTCTGAGTTTTTTTACAACTTAGTTATGCAAGGAATTAAAGTTGACATGGGTTCCCTCCTTGATATTTCCACTAGATCAGTCCTCAAATACAAAGATTACATGTCTAGTTTCAGTCTAGACTTGAGCAGCAGGAAAAAACAAAACAAACCAAACTTCTGCTTTTCCTCCTGCGCATACTGAGCATGCTCCCTCTGGGTCACCAATCTGGCATCCCAGGAGAGTCACACTACAGATGTCCCTGACACATCAGTCAATCTTCTAGACTTTGTGCATATCATTTCAGGAATCTTCCACAGACTTTCAGGGTACCACTCAATACATTAGAACCTATTCAGTGTATTCTTTCCTATTCAAATTTATCAGATGACGAACAATTGGAATTAGTCATTTTTTTTCTTTGCAGTGAGTCCAGGACCTTCCACGTGTGAGGAAAGTGCTCTACCACAGAGTTACATCCCTAGTCCCAGTAAAGACCTCTTAATCTATTCTTTACAACCATTACATGCTAATAATTCCAAACTCCCAAGAAAATTGCAAGATTAATGCAAAAAGCTTCTATCTACACTTTACCTCCATCCCCAAACTTTTAATATTTTTATCACATTTTTATTTTTATCATCCTGCCTTTCTGAGTGCAAATATCTGTGTCCTGTACTTCTTCCTTAAATCGCTTGAGAGGTTGTCCCTTTATACTTCCTTTTATCTCCTAGGACGGGAAGGATTTCCTAAGACTAAGGGCATTTTCTTATGCAATCATGTGGTATGGTTCTCGCATGTGGGACATTTCCCATTGATGAAATAGTTTAGGCCATTCATGTTGTTCCAGTTATACCGATGAAATGTTGTGTGAGTGCCCTTCTCTCCCTTCCATCCAGGTGCCAAGGCAGCACCATGGGTTGTACTTAGCTATTCTGTTCATTTTATCTCTGTTGTTCTTGATTTGTGTTGGCTTCTTTCATCCTTTGTTTGCTCTTCACAGTGAAGCCAGTGGCTTTCTATGGTGTTCTCCACTTAGCTCCGTGATGTCTCCCAGTCCATCTCTCACCAGAAAAATACACAAGAATGGTGTGACCTTCTTGGGTGTCGCTGGCATGATGGAAATCCTGATCATCTGATTGCGCTTGCTCATTTTGTCCACTCCGGAGTTTCTGTGCTGTCCTTTGAAACTAGCAAGCAGTCTCTGGGCAGAATTCCAAAGCTGTGCAGAGATCCTATGCTTCCTCACAGTTCTCTTCCCAACTCATCAAATCAAGCTTTGCTAGAGAGTTTGTGCAGCCTTCCATCTACACCCATTGTTTACATGAAAATCAAAAGTGTTCACCATAAGAAACACCTCTCTCATTCTGTCTCCCTCCTTCCAGTCCTCCCTCCTTTCCTTTCTTGCCTAATCTGTTATTAGTATAAATTTATATATTCTGAATGTACTCTGTGGGTTTATAGCCATTCCTATTATTATTATCATTACTTTTAATGCCTGAATAGCCCCAGATCTAGTAAGTTGTAAATCTTTGAAATGACTGCTATATGTTTTGTATACTCCTATAATATCAAGAAACATCTTACTTTCTGATTCAACAAAGTGTTCCAGGTTGATCAAGTATCTTCCCTGTTCCTATGAGCTACCAGGACCTCCGTTTCCTTTTCATGTGGCATGGTGTTCAGAAACCAAGATCTTCACTAGATGTGTTCATAGCCACCTGTGTGTCTTTGTCTCCAAACTCCAACAGCAGACAGAACTAGAGAAAGCGTATCTAGAGGCAAACGCACAAACACCTACACACAAGAGGATGTCTGTGTGTTAGAAATCCATCACCATCTTCCATGCCTCATTTTTCAATGATTTTATGTTTTATATACCAACTGCAGTTTTCCCCCTCCCACTCCATGCCCTCTCACCTATCCTCTACCCTCCCCCAAACTCACTCCTCTTCTATTCAGAAAAGGGGAAGCCTGAGACGGATAGCAACCAAACATCATCACGTTGCAGTGAGACCAGGCTCCTCCCTCATATTAAGGCTGAACAGAATGTTGCAGTCAGACCAAGCACCTCCCCTCATATTAAAGCTGAACAGGGCAACTCAGGATGAATAATAGGATCCCAAAAGTTAGCAAAAGAGTCAGAGACAGCCCCACTCCCACGAGAAAATCAAGCTACACAACTGTAACATATAAGAGTAGGGCCTAGGTCAATTGCATGCAGGCTCCCTGGTTGGCAGTTTGGTCTCTGTGAGCCCCTGTGAGCCCAGGTTAGTGATTCTGTGGGTTTTCTTATGGTGTCCTTGATCCCTCTGGCTCCTACAATCCTTCCTCCCTGTCTTCTGTAGGATTCTCTGAGCTCTGCCTAGTGTTTGGCTGTGGGTCTGCATCTGTTTCCATCAGTTGCTGGGTGAAGGCCCTCTGATGGCAACTGGGCTAGGCACTAATCTAGTAGGACAGCAGAATATCATTAGATATCATTACACTGACCTTTTTTTTTTTTTTTTGCCAGTCATGCCTACTTCATCTTTAAATTTCCCTTCTACTGTGAGAACCCTGACACCCAGTGACGTAAGGATACTGACTCATTCTTCTTCCAGGCAATAACTAATGGATTTAGAGTCACTATACTATACACATCAACTAAAAAATCAATATACAGCTACATTTTCCCTAGTGAGGTTTTCTTGTTAAAATGTGCTTAAAGCTGCTTGAATTTGATCATCATCCCTAACCTCCACACAATGCAATCACATCCTTTTCTAAATGGTATGCTCAGGGAAGGGTTACTGCTGCCAACCACTTCAGCGTGCTTTCCCATCACGTTTGTAGATAAATTATTTCATTATTTCCTGGGTTATTTTTCTCATAGGTTTTTTTTGGAGGGTGGAATAGGCAGATTTATGTTTCTTCAGTTTATCTTCTTGCTTACCAAAAAGTAATATATTGTGGATTTTCTTTTGTATAGCTTCTTTTAAAAACTTACTTC
Organism: Arvicola amphibius; assembly: GCF_903992535.2. Lineage (NCBI taxonomy): Eukaryota > Metazoa > Chordata > Mammalia > Rodentia > Cricetidae > Arvicola > Arvicola amphibius. Next base: position 27,608,386 of record NC_052054.1, read on the forward strand.
GAAGTTGCATTTTTGCAGCTGTATGGCACCCAATGTTGGAATGAAGTATTCCCAAGATCACAGATAGTCCCAATTATATATATATATATATATATATATATATATATATATATATATATATTCTAAAAAGGCTGAAGTTAAGAATCTGCATATGTTTGTTTTCAAATTCTAGAGGGAAATCAAGCATAGACTCCTAGGAAGAGAACTGTTAGTTAGAGACTAAAGGTTTGTTAGATGTGAAAATAAAAATTCCCCTTCATGGGTGTGTGCCTTCTCGTATTCCTGCCTTGTGAACAGACACATGTCCCTACAGACTTGCCAACAGTGTTATCGAGCTTTTGAATACTTCTCAATCTGATGAGCGAGAAGTGGCTTCTTCATGTAGTTTCAGTTTTATGAGTAAAACCACGCAACTTTATCTATGTTTAGTTTAAGGTCACAATGATTTATATATCTTGTGGGAATGGTTTGTGTCTTTTGACCATTTAAAAACTAGTTCTTAAAGTGTTTCTTCTTGTCTGTAAAACATACCTTTAATAGTTTCCCCTAATTTGTCATTTACCTTTTATGGTGTTGCCATTGGCTTTTGTGATTATATGTATTAACTATTTGTTCTCTTGAATCTGAAATTCAAGTTGCCGTTGAAAACTTTCGGCCTACACTCAGATTTGAGAGGAACTCACCCTGAGTTCTGGCACTTGTAAAGTTGATTGACTTCTTATTCCATTTGGAATCTCTGTAAGTCTGAGAAGTGGACATCATTTTACTTTTCTTTCAAATATCTTTATAATTTCCCCACTGGCCAATTTGCTTGGCATAATAAAACCCACTGTTTTTTTTAAATAATGAATGCCTTCCTAATAGTAAAAATAAATTAAATATATCCCCATTTCCCCCACATACAAACATCAAAAAACCCATTAAAATCCTCCATCAAAAATTGTGCAATAAAAAGACATAATGCCACTCACTGTAGCTTGATAAGGCTAAATATCATTTATTGAAAAATGAAGTTAAGTAAAGGAAACTGTTTCTTAACCTGAAAACAAACTCCATCTGTAGCTGAAAGATAACTCAAGATGAGCCCCTGGCACCATCTTCTAGATTTTCTGTCCCTGGACATTCTATGCCATTTGTTCATGCACCAGCAACACCGTGTTCAAGACAGAGACAGTCTGGAGAATGGCTGGGGCTGGATGTGTCTTCTCCCCCCACACTCCATCTCTCTCATGTCTGTTCTTCCTTAGTGTTCCCCTAGCATGTATAGTATTCTATGTGAACTTTCATGTTCATTTATCTAGTTCTGGTGTTTGGGGTGAAAGGGACTTGTTTTATGAGAATTTCCTTAAATCTGTAGATTTTAATTCATTAGATCTCTTGCAACTGGAGTCATAGGCAACTGAGTCACCCAGCATGGGTGCTAGAAACAAAACTTGGGCCCTCTGGAAGAACAGTACATGCTCTTAAATTCTGAGCCATCTTTCCATTCTTTTTTTTTCTTATTTTTATTCTCAATTATCTAATCTCTTAATGCCATTGTAAATAGAGGGTTTTTGCAATTATACTTCCTAACTGGTTTTTATATATGTATATGAAATCCAGCGACTATCTTCACTTAATATTTTAAAATATAAATACAATGCTTATTTTGTGATGTTTTAAACCTTTGAAGTTTATGAAACATTTGTGCAATAGACTTTTTTTGGTTAATACACACAACAATTTACTTTAACAAACCAAAAGACTTTCTCATAAATTATATTGCTTCAATGAAATGAACCTATAATTAGGTTATTAATTGCATGTTGTTTCTAGTAAAATGTAACCGGGTATTAAACATAGCATGCTTTTAAAGGAGTTTAGAATTAACCTACTTCAGCGGTATTACATTTTAATTTCAAGCATATAATTACAAGGTTTTGCACTCAGAGATGCTTCAGCTCAGGTTCCACTCAGGCTCCAAAGCCGAGCTTCTAAACAGTAAAGCTCACTTGCTAATTCTCAATAGACACCATCCAAAGGGCATCAAACCCTGGGCTGGAAAAGCCAGAGGGTGATGGACTCCCCTGTCCATCTAAATTACCTTTCCCTTGCACAACAAAATGCCCGAGGAAAGCAACTTAAGGGTGAAAGTTTTCATTTTGACTCGCGGCTTCAGATGGGTTCAGTCGGTCAGAGACAGGGTGGAGCAGGGTGTGGGGAATCAGTAACAGAGGCTTCACACACTCCTGTGGACCACGAAGCAGAAAGACTGGAGCCAGAACCATCATTGGTGGGAACAGTCTTTCAAAGCCGAGGCCTAGTGACGGACTTCCGGAGCTGGGCCTCAGCTCCTAGAGGCCAGCCGTCAGAGAGCAGGCCTCCTGGGCTTGAGCTGGCGGTGGGAAAGCAATGTCTTCTCCAACTCCCTTTAGGGACTGCCATTTATTTCCACACACTGACCCCTTCTATGCCAGCTAACGTGTGAATATGAATCAATAGACAAGTCTACAATATTTGGAGGTTTTAGACAAATTAAACTGCGGTTTTAACCTAGCACTTGCACAAATGTATGAAGCACAGTAGTGAGCACAATCGTGCAATGCACAATGCCATTTCTGTCAGGGACAGGACACATTCACAACAGTGGCAAGCCCCAGCTTCATGTACGTGGTGTCACCACAAACCTTGACTTACAACGTCTTTTCATGTGTTTGATTTGGTCTCACGTTAATTTTGTCCATCATGACCCAGAAACGTATAAAACCCACTGCCAGCATTTCCAGTAAGGGGCCCACTAAGTGCCCGACCTGGAAGCAAATCTGAAGGTCATGATGCCCCAAGGGTACCGTTGCTGATTTGCATTGCTCATCAGGTAGGCGTGTTCTTGCCTGCCAAAGCTGAGACCCTTGAAGACCAGGAGCAAAGGGATAACAACTGTGAAATATTTGCTTTACTGAAGAATAACAAAGTCCCCGAAGAACCAGCTGTGAGGAAGGCGCCAGTGACCTGTGTGGCTGCGAGGCTTTTTCCTGTCCTCCCTGTGATGACCCTCATCAGAACAAAAGGCTTGTTTCCACTGCTCAGTGATAAAGCTGCTTCCAAATGTGATGTTGGATTTGCTGCTAGCACTGGATGGTTTCAGTGACTTAAGAATCATTGTTTGCTCCACAGTGGTGAGTCTGTAAGTTCAGGCGTGTGGTACTTAGGCGTTTGCCGTTTAGGTTTGTGTCCGTACATCCTGGGAGTTCGCAGGATGGTGAGATGGCAAACTTGCTTGACCGAGCGTCTCAGACAGCTCCCCTATCGCTAGGAAACTGTATAGGTGCAAGATACTCAGTCACTCAGTCAACAAAGTTTAGACACAGATAGATTGGAAGACTCTTTGGAAGACCCCCTTACGTGTTCTCCAGAGGCTCCAAGATGCACAGTTCTTGTTCCTGCACTGCATGATGACCGAGAAGTATAAACCACTGCGTTATTAGAGGGGGGCATGTCCACAGCACCTCAACCTTTCTGCAGAAATGTCTTCCACATGTGTAATATACACCTGCTTTTGAGAGTTTTTAGGTGAGGCTGGAGGGACACTCAGTGGGTAAGAGCACGGGTTGTTCTTTCAGAAGACCTGATTTCAATTTCCAGCCTCCACAGGGTGCTCCAGGGATCTGATTGGACATGCATGCAGGTAAAATACCCTAACACATAGCAAATTCATAAATAAATAATTTAAAAGTTATATCAGCTCTTTCTGTCTGTCTTCTCTCTGTCTCTTTCTGTCTCTCTCTCTGTCTCTCTCTGTCTCTCTCTGTCTCTCTCTCTGTCTCTCTCTCTTTCTCTCTCTCTCTCCCCCCCCCCCCCCCCCCCCAATCTGTGTGTGTATGTGTGTAGGTATGGGTGTCTACTGATCAAATTGGGAGCTTTGTATATGCATGCTAGGCAAATACACTGCAAGCAAATACACTTCAGCTTAACTAACCCTCCAGAAAACAAAAGAAGGCTCTGGTAAGCATGAATCTGAAGAGTGGAAGAGGCATGGAGGAATTGGAGGAAGGAGAGAATCATATAATATAGTATTCATATATGATATTCTCAAAAACTAAATATATACTTTTTTTAAAAAAAAGGAAGAAAGTCTTTGGAACTTATTTTTTAGGTTCACACGTTTTCAAAGTGTGGGAACCATGAATGAATAAAAGCCATATTCTTAGGTAGGCTGTGAAGATGCCTTTTCAGTTTTAAAATCCATGCGGCTGCATGGTACAGAGTCCATCAACTGGTGAGCTCACACTCACCGTGCCTGGCACTTGGAGATAATGTGCAGACGTTCAACATGGATCCTTGATCCCAGTGGGAAAAGGTTCATTCTAAACCTCTACTATATTATACCCAAAGCCTAATTACTATACAATACCCAAACAATACCACAATTTAAAGAGCAGATAGACTCAAGAGAGTCGTAGAATTCTTTGCTGTATTTGTTCATTCATTAATTCATTCATTCTACATCAGAAAGCATCCCAGATGTTAAAAAGACTAAGGTGAGAAATGCAGACAGGGTTGCCAGAGCTCACAGTGTACATAGGCCAATCGTGTTACATTTGCTTAAAATAGAATTTCTTAGTTTTGTGGCAAAGAAACCTTGTAGAAACATTTCTCATAAGCATAAGGAAAAATCACAAAACCAACATGTGAACAATAATTTCCTGGCACACTGAAAAAGAAAACACTAGTGTGTAATAGCCCCTGTTGCTAGGCTGTAAATGTACTGTGTTTTACAAATATTTTTAGGTCATTAGTTCCACCAGCAAATTATTTGCTCCCTGTGTACAGTTAATTATTTAAATTTTAAGATTCATTTTTGTTTTTATTTTATATGTATGAGTGCTTTGTCTGACATGTGTGTGTACCAGGTACATGACTGGTCCCCATGGAGGTCAGAAGAGGATGTTGGATACCTTGGAACTGAACCACTATATATGGTTACTGGGAACTAAACCTGAGTTCTCTCCTAAAGCAACAAATGCTAAGAACCACTGTGCTATCTCTCCAGCCTTTCCACATTTAGTTAAAGAGAGAGAAAGAAAAAGAAAAACCTAAATAAAACCTCTAATAAGGCATATGTAGAGATATAAAGGCAGCTCTTCTATGGCTAAACATGGCTAGCTGCTATTGTTAGGAAGTGTAAGGAATATCCAGCCCGGTAGGAAGTTTTTAGTCTCAAAGTTAAGTAGCTGGGATTTTTTTTAGCTGCCTTATCCATTAGAATTTAGCACTGCAACTTGGAACACAATGAGAAGGATGAAAAAAGACCCTGTATGTCATGGTCTGTGCCTCCAAAAAAAGGAAAGACTTGGTTTGGACAAGTTGGGAGTCAGTGTGTCTCTAGGAACCCTGTCTTGGAGCAGCTGGGGGAGAGAGAATCTGACAGCACCATAAAAGGACACAATTACAGCCCCTCCTTCCTGTCAACGAGCCCCAGGCCCAAAGACTTTTATCCTAAAAGAGCTTCGCTTCCAAGGACATCACATAGCCACACAGGAAACGATGGGAAATGCTGAAAACAGGCTTTCATACAGTGACCCAAGGCAACCAGAACAGCTAAAGAGACGATGCAGCACGTGAGCAATTTCTTTCTCCTTAATATGAAGATGTGGGTGTGTGTCATTTTTGATTGATGCCCAACCAACACTCCACTTTCATCTCTTCCTTCCCCACAACAGACTAAAACTGTTTTACAGGGTCCTCAGGCTACATGTAAGGGAAACCAAATAAAGTCATCTACACAAAGAAGGCATTCATTAAAAAGGTATTAACATGTATGTTAGAATCCATGAAGAGATAACCCCCCCCCCCCCTTCTTCAGTTTCTGGAAAAGCCAGCAACCTCTACAGAGAGAAGTTCCTTTCCTCTACCACAAACATTGCTCAACCACTAATGCCTCAGCTCGGCATTTCAAACTCTAGAGAAGAAACATCCAAACGACCTAGGAAATAAATAGTTTCCTCAGACAGACAAGGTTGGCCTTTGTCCAGAGTCCCACACTTACATGGATGCTATCAATGACAAATCTACAGAAAGAATATATTTATTGAAGACATATCTGGTGCCTATCAGTTTGTCCTCTACATTCTTGGCATCACACAAGCTATAATCCTAAACCCTCAGAGAAGCAATTCCTCACACACCATGTCATAGGCTCTGGGGTGAAAGGTAGCCATGTTTGGACTCTGTGGGGTTCTCTGGGGTATTCTGTTACTGGAGCAGACATGGCTTTAGAGTACGGGGGAGATTTCTGTCATACTTCAGTAGTAAGCATCTTGTCACTAGAGTACCAGTTCAACAGAGTGTTCATTCTTTTTATTATCAACTCGTTGGGTACTGAATACTAAAACTGCAAATGATTTCCACTAAAATTCAACTCAATTTAGTTCATTTTGTTGAGAATTATAATTTTTAGTTTGAGAGGTTGTCACTCGAGACAAGGTATCCACTGTGTAAATAGTTCGTTAATTGGGCCCAATAAGATGGCTTAATAGGTTTTTTAAAAAAAGAAAGAAAAGAAAAAGGAGCTTGCCAAGCAAGCCTGAGGACCTGAATCTTGGAAATCAGCATCAGGAGAGAGCCATTGAAAAGAATGAACACTCTGCTTAACTAATATTTATGGTCCAGATGTAGACTTACATGAAAAGAGAGTTTAATATATATTTTTTTGTTTGTTTGTTTGTTTTTTTCGAGACAGGGTTTCTCTGCGGCTTTAGAGCCTGTCCTGGAGCTAGCTCTTGTAGACCAGGCTGGTCTCGAACTCACAGAGATCCGCCTGCCTCTGCCTCCCGAGTGCTGGGATTAAAGACGTGCGCCACCACCGCCCGGCGAGAGTTTAATATATTAAAGAATATACTCTTGCTGTTGTCATTTCTTAATAATGATGCTAACATTTTTGAAAGAAGAAAAACCAGAAGTCCTGTACAGATGACATCACTGTAAAAGACGGTGAGAGTTCCATCACAGAGATGTTTAGATTCTAAATCCCTGGGAATAGGTTCTACGACTGTTATAATTATCCATCAACATGGTTAGGCATTACATGTAAATTTCATTGTTCTTTATGCACTGAAGTCTTGTTTTATTAATCCTGTTGACAATTTCCATTACCACCTCAGGAGAAGAAAGATGACCCAACTTGAAACCAGCAAAACCCAAGACCTCTATGATTCAGCACCTAACAAGGCATTGCTGTCGATTCAATACAAACCTACTAAAATCTAAATCCTAGAAAGATAATTATTAATTTGACTAAAATAGAAGAAAAGAAAGTTTTGGGATCACAAGCATGTGGCACCAGGCTCAGCAATCTGTTATGATTTTCCTGATCATTCAGACAATGTTGAATCATTTGGCTGGGTGCATTAGCATTCCTAACATTTTCAAGTTAAATTTCCTTCATTTCTTTTTCACACATAGTTATTAATATATTAAAACTATAGCTTTACATACACATATAGATGTTGTTACTGAGGGATCTGTCTGTTCTAATGTACTATGCCCACAGAGGAAGGTGTCATGTAATTGAAGCAATCACCACTTCAGTAATCACCACTCAGTAATCCAGGAGCATTTTCCAGAGAAGCTGATGCTGTAAGAGACCCTGATAACCTCATTCAAGTGTTTAGTTTTCTTATCTGTCTCACTTTGTGCTGAAAACTTTGAAGAATCCATTCATTCATCCATGCTGTTTATTTTGCCTGAAACACTCTTACCCATGTGCTCTGCCTGGGAAAGAATCTGCCTTACAAGTTCAAGTTGGAGTCAATGACTAGGAAGCTCCCTTGTCCTCCTTCCCACGGGGTGGGAACCCCCGCTGCCCCGTGAGACTCCTCTACTCAACCACTTCTCACAGTAGAAGAGTTTCTGTGTGCTGGTCCTTTCCAAAAGAACCCCGACTCTTCAAGGAGAAGGACCTTGCTCGTTTCTAACATCTAACTCAGAGCACCATGCACAGACGGTACTCAACTGCATAGCCAATGAGCAAACAAATGACAAATTTAGTCCCTAAAACTCATATCACGTGCTTCCATGCATACTGCATAATGTTAACATTGAGTTGTACTGGGCAGCATTGTATTAATTTTAATGTATGGAAAACTTTACAGGGACTGGAGTGACGGCTCTGCAGTTAAGAGCACTTGTTCTGGCAGAGGATCAGGGTTCGGGTCCCAGCACCAACACAGTGGCTCACAACCATACGTAACTCCAGTTACAGGGAAGCTGACATCCTCTCCTGACCTTCTCAAGTACCACATGTACATATGGTGTACAAACATACATGCAGATAAACTCAAACACATAAAATAAAATCTACTTTTTCTTAAAAAAAAAGAAATAGAGTTTTATAAAACTATATTGAAATTTAAAATGTCATCTTAATGATAGTTACACAAAAAGAAATTACAAGTCAAGGGAGATAGATAATGTTTTAAAGTTCAGATAGCCTTTTTTATTAATAATTGGGCTTTTTAATAATAATATAGAAGTGTTTTTTATAACAAATGAAAACACAGAGAAACAAGGGTAAAAACATGAAAATCCCCTGTCTCCTCAGTTATATAGTTGAAAGGGCACTTATTTACTCCTGAGTCTGATGGATTTTCTCACTCAGATATTTTATGATTTAAGAAATATTTTTTGCACACACATGAAAACTCCCTCAGGTAACTTTTTCCTTCCATTTGTAATTAAATAAAGATTTTAACATCCATATTGTTATGTAACTTGCATTGCTATTAAAAAGTATAATTGGAGAGATTGCTCAGTGGAAAGACTGGAGTCTGGATTCTCAGCATCCAGGTAAAAGGTAGGCATAGAGATGCACATTTCAAATTTTAGATTTATTTATGTACTTGTGAGTGCTTTGCTTGCATGCATGTGTCTGCACCACACACAGGTCTGCCTTTTGCCTGTGTGTGTACGTATGTGTATTACATGCAAGTCTGGTGTCTGCAAAGGTGAGAAGATCAAATCCCCTGGAATCGAAGTGTAGATGGTTTAAATCACCATACGGGTGTTGGGAACTGAACCTGAGGCCCCGAAAAAAACAAGTGCCGTTAACTGCTGGTATATTTCCCCAGGCCCACGGGACACAATCTTCACTCTAGGGCTAAGAACAGAGACACAGGATATCCAGGGCTCGGCTACCCTAGCTGATTCACCAAGCCTCCAGTTCAGGGCGAAATTCTGTCTCAAAAACTAAGGTGGGGAAAGACAGGGGAAGAAATACCCAACCATACCCTCTGGCCTCCACATGCATACATGAAGGCAAGTTCATACACACACACACACACACACACACACACACACACACACACACAGAGGGGAGAGAGGGGGGAGATAACTTCTTATTAGAAACTTTTGTAAAGACTCTTTTCAGGATATTTAAATACTATGCACAGAGGCATTTTCACGGTTTGTTTTCAGTATATAATTATGGCATTTAACAAAACCAGTACTGTATTATTTCAGTAGTGCATCTCACAGAAATCTCCTGTCCGTATCTGTAGGTGATCTCCTGAAATATGGGCGTGGTCTCGGAATGCTTGGTTATCTTGTTCCCACTATGACATCACTTGGGAAGTCCAGGCTTATCCAACTTATCCATGGACAGAAACTGCCCTGGGGATTTCAGCCCTACCTCATTTGGAAAATTTAGAAAATTATGTAGGAATTACATCAAGAAAACCTTTGATTTGAAACTTAATCAAGAGTCATTATTAACTTTTCCAAACATCCTTTAAGAGGAGTGTGTGTATATATAAGCATCTCCTTTGTAAGAAGGAGCTGCAGGGCTGAAAACATCATTTCATTTTCAGTTGGTTTGGCAAAGTGTTAACCCACAATAAACAAGCTTCCATGTTGCTAAGTAAATAGGAGATAGTCAAGTTTCCTCACAAGTTGTTTTTAGCATTTTATCTTGGCTCACTTGAGGCGGAAGATAGCTGTGTGATGCACAGCCTTCAAAGTAACAGCTGGCAAGGCTGAAGCCGACTACAATAAGCAATTACTCAGACCTGGTGCAAATGCCTGTTGGTGATATTCACATGGCATGAACTCTGTAGTTCCCAGGGCTCTAAGGACAGCTTAGCCATGGACATCGTCAGAGTTGTTCTATGGTCAGACTCTTGTAGCTTCCTTGAAACCATGTATGGTTGTTTTGGCTTCCTTTTTAATTTGTCAAGTTTTTCACTTCCCAAAGGAAGATATTGAATTCTGAGATCCTCCAGTTCTAAAATTGTGATTTAACCAACTTTTGCCAACTATGGCTTAAGGTCAGCTGTGAGATAACTCTTAATAACTTAGAATTAATGTGTGCCTCCTATTCTCTCAGAGGTAAACTACACTAATGAAAACCATACTAAACTACACTAATGAAAACCACAACTAAAAGAAAAAAAACGGTTATTATTTTTAAAAGAGTTTTTTTTAAAGAGAGATTTTGCCACTTTCTACCTTCTCTGTTCTATACAAATGTAGGCAGAGGTTGCTTGTTGATTTTCTGGCAACCCAAGCCAAATAATCACACAGAAACAGTATTAATTACAATACTGTTTGACCATTAGCTTAAGCGTATTTCTTGCTAGCTCTTACATCTTAAATTAACCCATTTCTATTATTTTGTATTTTACCATGAGGTTTGTGCTTTACTAGTAAGGTTCCCAGATGTCTGTCCCCTTAGGTGGCTACATGGCATCCCCCTGACTCCACCTACTCTCTCTACATCTTTGTTCAGATTTCCTGCCTGGCTTTACTCTGTTAATCCATTGACTCAAAGCAGCTTCTTTATTAACCAATGGCAATAAAACATATTCACAGCATACAGAGAGGAATCCCACATCACCTTCCCTTTTCTGTCTAAATAAAAAAAGAAAGTTTTAACTTTAACACGGGAAAATTACATATACAAAACACCAAGAATGAAGGGAGAGGGAGTGATGGGAGAATAAAAGGGGTCAAGGCTAAGGTGAGTTCAAGGGACATGGCCATTCTAACCCAAGGGTTCCAAACTTTGGAATAACTAAGGACTTTGCTCTGGTGGATTCTGACATGCTGAGCCAGTCTGCCTAGGTAGTCATTGCTATCCCCTAAGAAAATAAAAACAAGTACAGACATCCATCAAGATGGTATAGTAGACACATCAGGGCAGCTGCAGAGCTTCTGGGAAATGGGGTTTCTTCCAAGGGCACACCCAGCTCCCAAGTGGCTGTTATTCTTTTCTTTGGAGATTACTGCTTTCTTAGAGAAATGTTTTCCTTAATCATTACTGGCCATCAAGGGTTTGGATGCTTGAAATTCCACGAGGGCAAATGACACATCTGATACCTGAATGGTCTGTCACTCTGACACTGTGAATGAACTCCAACTTCTGACTCAAATGGAGAATTCTGGAAAAGAGGGAGTTAGATATCTCCCACAACTTCATAGTTTCCAGAGAAACAAAGCCTGCATTCTGAGTCATGGTGCATGAGCTGAGGTTGAGCCTTTGCAATCTGTTTTGTCTTTAGCTCGTAGAAGCATTGCTTTGTTCAATATTTACCTTGGTTCCTCCCTTCCATAAATCCTACAATAAGTCATCTCTTTGGGGATGACTTGATAAGCTTGGTCCTCAGTCTTTAGTTCTGTGCCTCTTAGTTTTAGGCCACCAGGCAGAAACAGTGGGTCTCTCCCAGTAGATCATGCTCTGAGTGACCATTATAGTTCTCATTATCAGTTCATGCTATAACTTCAAAAATATTAATTCTTGCTTAAAGTAGACCTTCCTCATGAGATAGATCCACTATTGGTGAACAGTAAAATAATTTAATTTTTAAACCTGCAAAGGTGCCAAGAGACTATATTAATTAATAGGTAACAGATAAAAAACTGGTGGTCATGTGAAAAGACAACTGTAGAGATGATCCTGTGTGAACAAACACATAGCCCTCTACCTTCTAGACATTCCAGAATCTTCTACTTCTATATTGACGATATAATATGTAAGGAAAAACTTTTATTGGTGGAAATAATAAAAATGCTAGCATAGTTTGAGGTAAAAAACTACTTCACATTTAATTGATCAGTTCATTTTAAAATAGAAGCTTTAAGTAGAGATAAAAGATGGATTGAACACTTTCTGGTTTATCTAAAAACAAAGACCTTGGAAATAATTGACACACACACACACACACACACACACACACACACACTTTACTGAGTGCTTTGTTTCTTGGAAATACTAGGAAATGGTGGTGGCAGCCATTTTGAGACTTCTTTTGTGTATTGCACTCAGCCACCAAACCAGAAAGCTCAGAAATCATTGTGCAGAGTTGCTTGTGTCCACCTAGTCCATAAAGCAGGATGCACTGGCTTTAGGTCATAATGGCAAAACGTGTTTGCAACTTCTAACACAAGGAGAACATGAATCTCAGAAACTTTAGCTTTGCCTAGGTGATGGGGAGCATGTTGGGGGCAGAACTCTGTTCAAATTGGCTAACAAAAACAACATACTACACTGAAATGTTATTAATGTCCAAGAGAGGGGCAGTGCTATGAGTATTATAATAACTTAGATGGGGTGTAGCCAGAAAGGCTGAGAACTCTAGTTGGTCATGTAAGAATATGAGCTGGGTGGATGGACAGATGGATGGATGGATGGATGGATGGATGGATGGATGGATGGATAGATGGATGGGTCTAAGTCAGCACCATATGCATCCTTTCAGTAAGAAATCTCACAGACCTGAACCGTCCCCTGGGTTCCTGTTTCCTTATTGGCTAAAACACTTACTGGCTCCACCTAGTGGCCAGCATATTTTCCTGGGTACATGGCTCCCCTAAATAAAATTAAGAAATTAGAGCCAGAATCTAAAACTAAAAATACCCAATATAAAATTCTAGAACACTTCTCAAACAAATAGCGAATCACCTGTATAAACATGGATATGAAAGTTGTAGATTGTTGTTAATCTAACAGAACTATTTATCAGCTCAACAAATATCTGTTAAACACCCCAGAATAAGAGCTCTACTCTGGATTCATTCTGAGTTAATAGGATCTAATGCAAATCAAACAATGACTTTAATCTCACAGCACACTATGGTAGCATGACAGATTGGTCAAACTCAGCCAGTTTTTCTGTAGATTATACTGACAGAAAGAAAACACACAGATAATCAAAGATCTTGGTTAATATAGTTCAGACAGAGGCCTTTCTCAATCATTGAGTCAAGTCAAGCCTGAACAGCCTTTTCCTAAGTTAAAAACAAATCATCTTCAGACAGAACTCAGAGGTTAAAAGGAAATACCCCCCTCCCTCTTTCACTTTGGCGATGCAACAAAGAGACCAGTGGGAATTTCGCAGACGTGACGTGTTGTCTGTCTTTTTCTGTTCACAGACGAGTAAATTCATCTTTCCCAAGCCTCCCGTCTTCCTTTTTGGGAGGGAATAATCATTCACCAACAGCAGTGCAGCCTTCTTAGCTCAGAAATGGTATTCAGATTCAGAAGGAGCAGCATGTGAAGGACAGGCGCATACAGGGCTGTCCAGATGGCATTAGAAGTCTTAGAGTCACGAGTACACATTAGACCTTGGTATGACCTCCAAAGGACTGTCCAAAGCTTATCTCAGTGGAATTTAGTTATATTGGCTACTTCCAAATTGTCTGAGAACAACAAAAATCCTTTGTGGTATCATATCGACTTTCCCCATGAAGTATCTTTATTTAATTGTACAATTAAACTTATACGTGTAGGTGTTTTGCTTGTATGCATGTGTGTCCATGGCATGTGTGTGTGCCCAGTGCTCGAAAGGCCAGAAGAAAACATTGCATCTTCTAGAAGTAGAGTTATGAATGGTAGTGAGCCAGCGTGTGGGTGCTGAGAATCAAACCCTGGTCCTCTGAAAGAGCAGCCAGTATTCTTAATCACTGGACCATCTCTTGAGACCCCTGAAGTACACTTAAGGATTTTGCCTTCATTCCATTTTCTCACTTCCAAAGCTTGGCTACCTTAGGTGCAGATGATGTCTCCCCAGGTTCAGTATGCACGATAGTGGAGACGATGTCTCTATGTCTCTTCAGGTTCAGTATGTATGATGGTGGATTATTGCTATCTATTGAGTGTGGTTGGCATGTGTTCCCTGACGGCTCACATGCTAGAAGTTTGATCTCACTGCATTGATATTGACATGTGGTAGAACTTTTTTAAAAAATGGGTTCTCATTGGGAATAAACTTGAAGTATTAGTGAAAGAAAAGATGAAGTTCTTGAGCAAGCCTGGAAAGTTGCCATGAGAGTAGTTATTATAAAAAGAATGAACTGGACTCTGAATGTCTCTGGCTTCCTGTACTATCTCACCCCACCTCTTCTGCATGGGGCTTCCCTTCCTTCCTTCTCTACCATGGTGATGTAGCTCATGATGCCCTCTAGAGGCCAGACAGGGCTGTTTGCCCTTGGATTTTTGGCATCCAAAACCATGACCCAAACAAATCTCTTTTCTTTTTACATTGTCCAACCTTTGCATTTTGTTACAACAATAGAAAGTAGACTAATACAACAATGGATTGCCTTTCTACAAACCCCTGGCACTGGGGGTCTCAGTGGAGGGAGGAATCTGAAGCATTCAAAGAGGCCTCAGATGAACTAGGAAAGCCAACATGTAACTCCAGACCTCTTAGTGACTGCAGTTCACTTCATCAGTAAAAGACTAAGAATGTTTAATAGAATCGTAAATGTATTAATTAACTGAAGCATAGCATTTCCTTTTATGTACACAATTTCCATGACACCCTTGAATGATAATAGGTAATTCATTCCATTTTCTAGGACATTTAATCATTTAGAATACTACTTGTATGTTGAACAACAATTTCCCTCTGAACTTACATGATGTTACAAGTTTTACCTTTTGGACATAGGAAAAGTAAGTCTTCACAATACTTTCTCTGGCATCACATGTCCACCTGCCTTTAGCCCTGAGTGACTGTTTAATAATATCTTAGGGCTGGAGAGATGGCTCAGAAAATAAAGGGCTTTCTGCACAAAGAAGAGGAGATAAATTCAAGTTCCTTGTACTCAAGTAGAAAATTGGACATAGCGACACCTTTGTAACCCTACCCATGAGAAGGGGAGACAGGTAGATCCCAGGGTTTTCTTGACAAGCCCATCTAGCCAGCTGGAGAACTCCAGGTTCAGTGAGACCTTGCCTCAAAAAATAGAGTGGAGAGTGATTGATGAAGATATATCAATATCTGCTTTGACCTCCACACATGCACTTATGGGCACCTATAAACATGCATGTATATAAACATACACACATGTGTGTATGTACACACACAGACTACACTAAACTACACTGGTAGTTGCCATGACAGCAAGCAAAGAGAGTGAACTGGACTCTGAATTCATCTGACTTCCTTTATCTTATCTCTTCTGCATTTTTTGTGATGTTTTTCCCCATACACATAAACACATATGCAGACATACATACACATACATGCAGACACACACAAACACACACAAATAATTTTGAAAATCTCTCAAATGTCCGAGTTTTGAATCTCATCACAGTGTTGGACAGAACTCTGTAAAGAGCTCCAAAAGTTGGAAGTGGTCAGATTCTGCTGCCATGTTCCGGGTGGGACCCAAGAGATACCAGGGACCGGAGAGACACCGACTGTTACCTGAGTTCTCCAGGTGATTCTCATGTGCATTCAGGGCCAAGAGCTCCTGAATGTGTGTACCCCAGCTCTGAACTCAGAACCTTGAGTTTGGAGAGAGCTTCCAGTGGGGCCAAGGAATTACATATCCCTTGTTCTAGACCAGTGGTTCTCAACCCTCCTAATGCTGCAACCCTTTAATTATGGAGGTCTGAGGATAAAAAGCTTAAGTGATGACAAAGGCAAATGATTTGAGATGTTTGAAAGAATAAAATATGTTCCGGATTCCTCTTATTTTGTTATGCTATTGTTATATTAGGACTCCAAGGGTCTATAGTCTTAACGTTAATCAATAAAATCTTGGTAAGCTATTAATCTAGCTCTGAGGTGGTGACTCCCAACCACAAAATTAGTTTTATTGCTACTTCAGAACTGTGATTTTGCTACTGTTATAAATTGTAGTGTAAATATCTGTTTTTTCCTGATGATCTTAGGTGACCCCGGTGAAAGGGTCAGGACCCACAGGTTGAGAACCACTGTTTTAGAGATTCTAATTCTGCCAAGATGACTGAAATCAGATACAGAAGATTAATGACAGATGCATCTGAGTTCATATATGGTTCATGATTGATCAGCATCTAAGTCTTCTTCCACTGAATTTTCCCCAAGTTACACCGTCCTGGTTCTGTACCCATGGAGTCAATGTATGAACCCATGTCCACAGGGTGGGTTTTTTTTGCTGTTTTATTTAGTGTTATTTACTGACTGTAACTGTATTAATAGTAGTATCAAATAAAAGTTGAACACTAGAAATGAGCTAAGCTTGGAGTTAAGGGATGACTCTTTAATCAAGTCTTTTACTGATTTTCCACAGCAACTGCATGACAAGGATCATAATGTTATTCCCATTTTAGAGGTAAGGAATTTGGGGTTTAGGAGTAGATTAGATCTATTCTCCCAGTTTGTTGAAATAATTATAGTACTCCTACTCTATGATCTGTCTAAATTCTGCCCGTTTGTGAGCACGTTGTCATCGGTACTCACAGATACGGTCTGTGCATTACACTCAGACCGCGATAAAAATAGGAAAGAGTCTCAGTACTCAGTCCCATCACTAAAGATCCACGCCCAGGTGCTGTAACCAGCACAAAGGACTTATCAGCTACAATGGGCACCATTTCTCCTTCTGTTACAATGTCATGGGACCCTTGGTCATCACTGTGTTCACACACGCACCGTTTCTGCTTCTGCAGTATGCCCCTCAGTCAATGCGATGAGCTTGGTCCAGAAACAGTTGCTTTTATGAACCAGCCTCTGGCTCTAGCATTGACCTCATTGCTCTGGGGTCACCATGTCACCAGTGCCCATCAAGATACGATCCTAAAATTTGGTCCACTATTAACATCAGTCTTGCTGATCTATACAACTCGCCCTGCTTTCTTTTTTTGGATAGCTTCCATGCTGTCTGCTTCTGGGCAACAATTCTTTTTTTTTTTTTTTTTTTTTTTTTTTTTTTTTTTTTTTTTTTTTTTTGGCAGGTGAGAAAACTCAGGGTTTTTTTTTCCTATTTGCCTCATTCACAAAAGAACAGACCACCTTTGATCAGCTCCATGTGATCAATTTCCTCTCTTCCAAGAATTCCCAAGAAGCCTTGGGCTTCCACTGACTGGTCTGTCTCTAAGCAGCCTTGTTTGTGGAGACTACTGAGGTGGGAGGATGCTCCCCTTGTCTCTGAATCTGTCAACATTACATCACCTGCCCCAGGCAGTGGGCAAATCGCTTCCTTGTTCTTCTTGCTCAAATAAAACTCAAAACCCCTCTTGTAATTTCCCTTCATATTTTCCTAATATTCAGTTTTGCATCCTTTTCAAGTCTCAGCTCATTCTGGGCGGTAGCCTTTCTGACACCTTAAGCTCATAATTGTATGCTAAGTGGAGTTTTGGCCCACAGCTCCGAACACACAGCTAGTGAAAACGTTAGAAATAAATCCCAGCACCAAGAGGAAATGTGTTATCTCCTCCATCTCTCTCCTTTTGTGAACGGTTTTGACCGACCACCTCCACACTAAATTCAAAATTCACTACACATGAAGTCGCTCTTCTCAGAGCTTTCTTAAGACACACCAGTTGCCTTCCCTTGTTTTACGTGCAAAGGAACAAGTACCCCTTGTTCGTCCCAAAGCCGGACGGTGGTCAGGGTCATGAGTCACACAATAGATTCCGATTTTGTGTTGAGCCTCTGCTAATTATCAGATAAACTGCACAAGACAGTGCTCTCTCCAGTGCTCCAGAGTCTGACTGGAAAAGCTACCAAGACTTTTCTCATTGACAGGATGGGAGAGAATCACGGGCAGGCTGGCATTAGTGACTCTGCCTTCCAGGAACCCAGACCAACGTGAGGAAACATTACAGGCCACTGTGGTTTGCCAAACTCAGGAAGAGACTTCTCATTTTACAAGGAAGAGTGAGTTTTATTCCAGAAAATCATGTCACAACCACTACTATTTCTGACTCTCCCCAACAACCAAACCCAAAGTTTTGGGGGAGATTGGGTCATTTTGGGTTCACTTTGTAAGCCAAATAATTGAGGAGAGCACAGAGGAATTGCAGATGGTAAATAAAAAGTCCCAGACAGATAGCTGAGTCTTCAGCCTCAACTGACTCTGCAGCCTCCACTATCCAAATACAAGAACAGAGGTTTGCACACCACAATTAATAGAGAACCTTCTTAGGAGAACCATCAGTCCTAAGCTACATGCTCCTGGCACCATAGTCACCTATAAAATTTTCTCTCCCATCTATTTGCCATAGCGTGCCACATTATCAGTGACAGGCTCACACAGGTCTCCTTTCCTGTGTGTTGCTAAGGTTCCATGTGGTCATCTAAAGAAGGGGTATGCTTTATTCTGTCCTCGTACTTTGGGGACTACTAAGTAAGTACTTTCCCAGGTAGCTTGATCTTTGATTGAGGGATCAGGCATTCTTCTGTGAAGTTCAGAAAAAGTTACTAAAGAAAAGAGCATATACAGGAAAATGTGTATTTATAAATTTAAAATACTCAACAAATTTTCATCAACCAATGTAGCACTTGATCATTGCTCTCAAACAAGAAACTCCATGTGCCTCCTAAACCCTCTCCTACCTTCACGGGTAAGCGCTACCCTAGTGTCTCCAAACACACATTTGTTTGATCTGTTTGTGAGCCCTGGATGGGTATTTGGATTCATGTAGTTCACATGCTTGTGTCTGGATGCTTCTTTCAACACTATCTTTATGCAATTCATCTATGTTGCTGTGGGTAGTAGTATACCATTTTTTCTTATGGCTGAATTACCTTCTATGTGATGAATATTCTGGATTGCTTTATCTCTTCTATTGATATGCAATGATAACTTCTAGTTTGGGTTTATTACAAATACCTCTCTTATGCATCTGCTTGCCTTCCCATACCATATATATCTGCTGTAGGACAACAGTCTTTTATCCTGTCACTTGTATTACTTTTAATAAAATGCTAATTGGCCAGTAGCCAGGCAGGAAGTATAGCTGGGGTGATGAGAATGCTGGGAGGAGGGAAGCACAGTCTGCAGCCATGACCCAGCCTCAGAAGAAGCAAGATGTGACTGCCTCGTTGAAAAAGTGCCTAGCCACGTGGCTAACATAGACAAGAAATATTGGCTAATATAAGTTATAAGAATTAGTTAATAAGAAGAGCCTGAGATACTGGGCCAATCAGTTTATAATTAATGTAGACCTCTGTGTGATTTCTTGGGGACTTAATGACTGTGGGAACCGGGCAGGACAGAAACCTTAGTCAACATATATCTACTTCTGTTGCAAAAAATACTAGGAAGTGGAATTGCTAAATGATAGCACGTCCAGCTTGCATAAACGCTGTTTGCTTTCTCATTTCTCTTCATGTTACTCCCTCCTTTTGGATTCAAGTTTTTTTTTCAAGAGAAATTCACATGGGCTGGCTGCAAATATTTATGGAGAAAGGACAAATTTCTATAAACTCAATGGCAAGAAATTGGAGATCCTTGACCCATTCCCTAGCTGCCCTGAGACGCCACTAAAGCCCAGCTTCTGAAACCTGGTATTATGATTCCGCACAGAATTGTGTATTGAATGTGGGAATTGTAAAAATGTGGTGACAGTGTGGGTTCTTGAGGTTCAATGACCAAAAATTAATTCGAAATCAAGCTTACAGTGAATCCAGGGTGTTCAGGGAAGCCCTCACCTGTCTCTCACTTGATGTTCGCTCTAGGCTTGGTTTAGAACACAAACAATGCACCTTTCACAGTGTGTGCCATTCCACAGGACACAGAAGTGCACTTCACAGTGTGTGCCACCCCACAGGACGCAGCAGTGCACTTCACAGTGTGTGCCACTCCATAGGCAGCATCCACGCTTTCTGCTGGAAACAACTTGGTTCAGATGAGAGGCTATGGTCTTGGGAACTGCAGCATCTTTACTGTACACAGAAAGATTTCTGCTCATATACAAATGGTATGTTTTAACTAGGAAGAGCTAAGACTTTTAATACTGCCCCAGCATCACCACAGACAAGCATGTAAATATCAAATTACTATATCTGTGTGTTAGACTGTTTGACTGTTTTAAAATTGCACTCTCAGTTGCTGACATGTGTTTTGGATTTAAAAAAAGAATCATTAAATACATCTTGACTTAAGATTAGGCCAACATTTCCAATCATTTCCAAAATAGTCCTAAACATATTTCTGTCATTTTGAACTTTTTTATGCAAAGCAGTGTTCTCAGCAATGATAATTTTAAACAAAATGCTGATAAATTTTAGGGAATTTGAAGATTATACCTGTAGTGTCAAACACTCAGCCTAGATCTAATGCTCTACATAAAATGAACAGCATATCTGTCTTAGTTGCTTTTCTATGGTGGTAAGACACCATGCAGATTTTCTTTGGGGCTTACCATTTTAGTGGGTTAGCGTTCATGACCGTTATGGAAGTGAACGTGGCAGCCAGGAAGCAGGCAGGTGTTGGAACCGTAGCTAAGAGCCCACATCCTGAGACATAACCATGAGACAGAGAGCGTTAACTGGAACTGTGTAAGCTTTTGAAGCTTCGAACCCCTCCCCACAACACACCTCCTCCAACAAGATCACACCTCCTAATCCTTCCTAAACAGTTCCGTCAACTGGAGACCAAGAGTTCAAATTTATGAGCCTCTGAAGCACATTCTCATTCAAACCACCACAATATTTATCTCAGTAGTATACTTTCATCTATCTCATTAATATATTTTTAATTTTAACTTAAATTAATGGCAAAATTGCATATATATGCTTCACAATTTTTAAAATATTTTCATGAACTCTATGATAATTTCACTCATTGCCTTTGGATCCTATTCATTCACCTCCCTGGTCCCTCCCAGTCCCACACCCATTTCACACCCACTCAACTTTTTTCCCCTCATTTTTCTCAAACCCACCCATTCCTATGTGTACTCTTAGGAATGTGGCCATCTGGTGGAGCATGTTAGACCTCACAGGGGCCTCATCCTTAAAAAATACTAATAGTCCCTTCTCCAGAAGTGGTCAGTTACTGAAAGCTCCTCAGCTGGGGTGAGATTTTGTTCCAACTGCTATTCTCCATGTTGGAATTTTGTCTTTCACAATCAATGTACATTCATACGTGTGACTTCCTTGTTGTATCTAGAAAACTACCACTCACCACCTGTGGCGCTTACTCTCTTTGACCCCCTCTTCTAGGAGGATCCCTGCACCTTAAGAAGCAGATGTATAATGCAGATGTCCCATGTAGGGCTGAGCACTCTGTGGTCCCTTATTCTCTGCATCTTTATGAGTTGTGGGTCTCTGTGTTCATCACCATCTGCTACAAAGAGAAGCACCTCTGTTGACAGCTGAGAGATGCACTAATGTAGGAATATAATTATAATAAGAAGTCTTTAGGAGTCAATTTAACACTGCCTCTCAGTAACAGGCTAGTAGTGGTCCATGGTCATCATCGTGGGAAGCCTGGTGGCAGGTGGGTTGACATGGTGCTGGAGCAGTAACTTGGAGCTTACGTCTTATCTGCAAGATGGAAGCAGAGACAGCAAGATTGGACCTGGCTTGGACTTTTGAAACCTCAAAGCTTATTCCCAATAACACACTTCTAACAAGGCCACATCTCATAATCCTTCTGAAGTTGTTTCATCAACTAGGGATCAAACATTCAAACACTTGAGCCTATAGGGATTCTTACTCCCACAAAAGGGGAGGGTCAATGGTGCCCTCGTGCAGGATCTGGGTCACAGGGCTCCCTAGTCTGCTCTTTTAAACTTTGCCCTTTGTGTCAGTAGAGCTATGAGAATCTTATCTTCCTGAGGAGCGCTCTGTGGCTTAGATCACAGAAGCAACAGTTGCCCAGCTGAGCAGTTATAAAACCTTGCATATGTTGCTAGATGACGCCTGTTCTGTTCACCTCACAGGAAACCAAGCATGGGAACAAATTTCTCTCAGGAGAGATTGTTCAAGAGGTGCCAGTTTGCAAACCTCAAATCCCGCTCCCCAAGGACAGGGGTTAGAGATGGCAATGGGATAACATACCAACGTGGTCTGAGGAGGGCAGAAAGATGATTTGGGGTGGGCAAATATGAAGGAACTGGGAGTCGTCTAGACAGAAGTGTAGACAGATGTGTTGTCTCTCACAGGACACAGACGATGGCAGCTTTCCCATGACCTGAGGGTGGTTTTCAGCCCTCAGAGTCGAAAGGTCACACTTCAGCTGCTTGCACAAGTCTCCCAAGCATGAGCATTGGAAGCGGGAACTAGCTTGAACTAGACAAAGCTACTCCAGTCAAACAACATAACCAGGTGTTACCACAGCTAGAGATGGTATCTTCTGCAATGTTTGTGAGGTCTAAGACTTACCAGTCAGCTGAGAAGATTCTAAAATCGTGACAAAAGGGGAAAAACTGGAAGCCAGTGCAGCTGTGGGGCCTATTGGGGTTGGTTATTGTAGATAATTGTGATTACTCCTTACTTGGGAAGGGGGTGAGGGGGAAAGAGAGAGAGAGGAGACAGAGAGACAGACAGACAGATAGATGCACACACAACACACAGAGGGGAGAGGGAAGGAGAGAAGGAGGAAGAGAGAAGGACCCATGCTCTGATGAGACAAAAACATGTAAGACTATGTTAGGGTCCAGCTTCTGGTTGGGCCCCACTGTCTGCTGCAGTTTCCTCCCGCAGACACCAACAGGCAACAGATTGAGACATGTTTTTTATGACTCTCTAGCTAACAGACTTGCCAGTTTTAGAATCTCTCACCTGGGAAATGAGTTAACATCAAAGTGTATATTGCTACAATGCCCTGCTCCTCTTTCCTTGCCTCCTACCTGGGAATCGGAGAGTCTGGCTGCAGGCACATGCTGCAAAGTCTCCTATATATCCTCAGAAAGGCACCAAACCAAGACCTTACTTCTGCCACACGAGCTCTGAGTTCTGTCTTCAGAGACAATGATATGTTGTCAGGCTCTAGTGCTGGACCTGAGCTCTCCTTGGAGCACTTGGCATCTCTGTCTAGTTGTCTGTGGGACTAACCTCTAATAAACACCTTTCTCCCCACGGGATGGTTGAGATGGACGAAGGACAGAGATGAGAGCAAGGAAAGAGATACTTTGATTGAGGAAGCCGTTATGGGGCTAGCAAGAAACCTGGCCCTAGAGAAATTCCCAGGAATCCACAAGGATGACTCCAGCTAAGACCCTAAGCAATAGAGGAGACGGTGTCTGAACTGGTCATGCCCTGTTGTCAGATTGATTAATATCTTAAATATCATGATAGAATGTCATCTAGCAACTGATGGAAACAGATGCAGAGACCCAAAGTGGAGCACTGGGCTGAGCTCTCAAAGTCAAGTTGAAGAGTGGAAGGAATGAGAATATGAGCAAAGAGGTCAAGACCATGATGGGGACACCCACTGAAACAGTTTGCTTGAGCTAATGGGAGCTCACCAACTTCCAGTCAGACAAGGAAGGAACCAGCATATAGATCCAAACTAGTCCCTCTGAATGTGGGTGACAGCTGAGGTAGACTGCAGGGCCACTGGCAGTGGCACCAGGACTTATCCCTACTGTTTGTACTGGGTTTGGGTGAACCTGTTCTCTTTGGATATATACATTGCTCAGTCTAGATATAGTAGGGAAGGCCTTGGACCTTCCTCAAAGCAATATGCCTTACCCTCTCTGAGGAGTGGATGGGGGATGGAGTGAGGGCATAGGTGAAGTTGAAGGGGAGGAGGGGAGGGAGAGGGAACTGGGATTGGTATGTAAAATGAAAAAAGATAGTTTGTTTTCTTTTAAAAAAATAAATTAAATTAGGAAAAAAAAACACCTTCCTCCCCAGTGACGAGTCCCAGCACCCCTCCTGAAGCCCTGTCCCAACAGAAAGCAGCACTATCAGGAAACATTCTGCTCATCTCTGACAGGATGTGCAGAGTACCCCACAGGGCGAGAGGAAGAATACCGTGTTCCTCTGTGGGGCCACACCCTAACTGCAGAACCCATCATTGTGTCCACGGAGGGCTAGCTGCTTTCTCACCAGTGACTCTGGAACTACGATGACCAGATTTCTAAAGTGACCACCTTCTCAGCAACATCTAATCTGGAACAGCCTGTTTTCAGAGAACACCTCAGAATTCCTCAGAACTCTCTGGCAGTGGAACTCCATCGTATTTCTGTGGGGTGTTCTTCCATATTGTGCAAAGAGAGAAGATGCCATTCTCAAGGCTACAAAGGGAAGATACTCTCAAAAAATAGAACCAAGAAAGGTTAACATCTTTTTTAAATTAATTTTTTTTTTTTTTGGTTTTTCAAGACAGGGTTTCTCTGCAGCTTTAGAGCCTGTCCTGTAGCTAGCTCTTGTAGACCAGGCTGGTCTCGAACTCACAGAGATCTGCCTGCCTCTGCCTCCCGAGTGCTGGGATTAAAGGCGTGCGCCACCACCGCCCGGCTAAATTAATTTTCTTTTACTTATTTTACATACCGACCACAGTTTCCCCTCTCTCCTCTCCTCTTGTTGTCTCACCTTCTCCCATCTATCCTCTCACTCCCATTTATTTCTCAGCCTCAATTCAGAAAGGGGCAGGCCTCCCATGGGTGTCAACAAAGAATAGCATACCAAGTCGAGGCAGGACCGAGCTCCTCCCTTGTATCAAAGTAAGCCAGCCTGGGGAATAGGTTCCTAAAAGCCAGGGACAAGTCCTGATCCCGTTGCTTGGAGTCCAACAAACATCGAGCTACACAATTCTCACGCACATGCAGAAGGTCTTATGTCTAAGCCATGCTGGCTCCCTAGCTGTCGGTCCAGAATCCATGAGCTCTTACTAGCTCAGGTTAACTGTTTCTGTGGGTTCTCCAGTCATGATCTTGAACCTCACCCCCAGGCTTGTATGAACCCTTCTCTCTCTCTTCAGCTGTACTTCTAGAGCTCAGCCCAGTGCTTGACTGTGGACCTCTGCATCTGCTTCCTTCAGTTACTGGATAGAGGCCCTCTGATGACAGTTAGTAGTCACCAATACGACTGTGGGAGCTGCTCAGTTCAGGCACCCTCTCCACTATTGCTAGTAGTCTTACTGGATTCATTCTTGTAGATCCCTGGGAGTTTCCCTGGCACCAGGTTTTTCCCTAACCCCAAAATGCCCCCATCAAGACATTTCTTTCATTACCCTCTTCCCTCTATCCTGCCCCTCAACCCATCCATCCTGATCCCTCATGCTCCAATCCCAATACAGTCCACCCCCAATTAACCCAGGAGATCTACTCTATTTCCCATTCCCAGGGAAATCCATGTGTCCCTCTTTGGGCCCTCCTTGGGGATGTGGATTGTAGCGTGGTATCCTTATGGTCTTTACAACTAATAACCACTTACCATATCTGTCTTTCTGAGTCTGAGTTACCTCACTCAGAATGATTTTTTTTCTAGTTCCATCCTTTTGCCTGCAAATATCATGAGGTCATTGTTTTTTTTGTTTGTTTGTTTGGTTGGTTGGTTTTTTTTTTGCAGCTGAGTAATACTCCATTACGTAAATTACCACATTTTCTTTATCCATTCTTTGATTGAGGGGCATTTAAGTTGTTTCCATGTTCTGGTTATTATGAATAATGCTGCTATGAACATAGTTGAGCAATTGTCCATATGCTATGATTGAGCATCATTTAAAAGGACAATACTCAACTTTACATGGAAAAAAAAGCCCAGGATAGTTAAAAAACAATCTTGTACAATAAAGGAAATTCCAGAGATATCACCATCCCTGGCTTCAAGCTATACTATACAACTATAGTAATAAAAACTATATGGTATTGACATAAAAACAGACAGGGGGAATCAATGGAATTTAAACGAAGACCATGACATAAATCCATACACCTATGAACACCTGAGTTTTGACAAAGAAGTCAAAATTATACAATAGAAAAAAAGAAAGCATTTTCAACAAATGGTTCTGGTGTAGATGTCAGCATGTAGAAGAATGCAAATAGATCCATATTTATCACCCTGCATCCAACTGAAGTCTAAGTGGATCAACGATCTCAACATAAATCCAGTTACACCAAACCTGATAGAAGAGAAAATGAGAAGTAGTCTTGGACGCACTGTCACAAAAGACAACTTCCTGAGCATAACACCAGTAGCACAGACACTGAGATTGACAATTAATAAAAGGGACCTCTTAAAACTGAAAAACTTCTATAAGGCAAAGAACAGGGTAAATAAAATAAAATGACATTTTACAGAATAGGAAAAGACCTTCACCAGCCCCATATCTGACAGAGGGCTGATATCCAAAATATATAAAGAACTCAAGAAACTATATATCAAAATACCAAATAATCCAATTAAAATAAGAGATACAGATTTAAACAGAATTCTCAACAGAAGAATCTCAAATGACTAAAATATTCTTTATGAATTGTTCAATATCCTTAGCCATCAGGGAAATGCAAATCAAAACAACTGTACAATCTTATGGTGTGGGAAGCTTTTCTGTATATGTGTTGCTTTTATAGGTTAATAAGTAAAGAAGCTTCTTGGACCTACAGCAGGGCAGAATAGAGTTAGGTGAGAAAACTGAACTGAATTCTGAGAGAAAGTAGGAAGAGTCAGAGAGATGTCATGTAGCTGCAGTAGGAGACAGATGCAGTGGAACCTTGCTGGTAAACCACAAGCCTCATGGTAAAATACAAAATAATAGGAATGGGTTAATTTAAGATGTAAGAGCTTGTTAGGAATACGCTAGAGTCATTGGCCAAGCAGTATTATAATAATATAGTTTTGGTGTGAATATTTTGGGTCTGACCAACCGGGAAACAAATGAGCAGCCTCCATCTACAAATTGGCACAAATGTAGGTGACTACATTCATAAAACCTGGGAGAGCTTGGAGAGGAATTCTAGGCACAAAAAAAGAAACAGAGTGTTTTTGGTAACCAGCATTTTGTGTGTGGGGGGGGGGGCATGGGCTCTGTTTGCTGGCAATGAACAGGAGCGCTGTGGCTCCTTTGAGAGAGGTCTTCCTGATTCAGCATTAACAACAAACCAACAACAACAAAAATGTGGCGTTTTTAAGAAACAATGACTTACTGTGATAGTTGAATGTACAACTCTCGCTCCTTCAGGAGGTCAAGCACTTAAATGGGGTCCATGAATAGTATATTACAAATTGCTTATTGGTGACAGACCCACTGTGACCTTGGATCTGGGGTGGAGAGAATGGCTCTCAGAGGCAGTAAACATGCCTCTACCATGCTGGACTGCGTGGAGCAAGCAAGCAGGACTGCAGAGTTGGTCCTAGCCATGCCTGTTTAGCATTTGAAAAAAAGCGCTCCTGATCAAAAAAATAATTACAGATATGCACACAATGAAGATAAATCTAGATAGAAAGACCTTTAAATGGGTCATGGAATTGGATAAATGTACATAGGCTTAGGTGAGAGAAAAAAGTTATAAAAAGAAGTAAATGGTTTTATTTAAAAAATAAATAAATGAAACAAAGTCTTTAAAGATACAGAGTCAGATGTTATGGATTAAAGGAGTAAAAAAATAAGCCACGTAAAGATGGAATATATACAGAGTCTGGATTATGTATATTATTGTGTTTTCTTTGATTTTTTTGACTGTGAATGAGCTAAGTACAGACATTTCATTGTATGTGCTGCTAAGCTAAACCAACATACATATTTTAAAGATATCTTGACTTTGAAATTTGGGTCTAAGGATATGTTGCTTTGAAAAGAGGTTCTGCTTTTGTTTCCACAAAGGATGAGAACCTGTGGATTCCTTCCAGACTAATGTGGTTTAATGGACAAAGACTCCCTGAAAGGTCTCAGTGAACCCCCTAAAAGAAAATACTTCTCCCAACAAAAATCAGGAACAAATTTAGAGAGAATTACACCCAAATTCCCAAATATTATTTATAAATGTTTGATTAGATTCAAAGGAGGATATGCTATAGAGATGAATTCTTTGCCTTGGTATAGATCTTGGCTTATTCATATAAATTTAAGGTCAATATTGTTATATGTATATTTCTGCTATTAATTAAGGTAGTGTTTGTGCAGCTCATCTAAAAATGTACTGTATAATTAAGAAATACAGGTTAATAGATAGTCATCTATAATAGTCAAACTGCAGTCATGTTAGTTAGGTTTCCTAGATGTACGAAGATATATTTTGGTTAGATAGGTATTCTTCAAACCTTTCAAAGACTAACAGAATATGGAATTTAAAATGTTTTAAGAACCTAGGACTTTTCATGACAATGAGACACATCTGACCTGGTAGCACCAATCTTCTTCAAGAAGATGATGGGTATTGAATAGACTTCTTATGGAGTTTATTAAACATTTGGGCAAGAAATTGCTCTTGCTTGGACTGATTGACGTTATGCTTTAAGAACTGGACATGAAGGACCCACACAGAAAAATGGCTGCTGAACTTGCCTAAAGGTGAGATGGTCCTTTGGGGTTCCTGCTTCATGAAAGAGTCTGCTAGAGATTCTGCAGGACACTGAGGAAAGTGACTAACAAACTGCCAAAATAGGTGGAACTGTCATTTAAGTTTTATGTGTCATGGAAAAGTCTGCTGGATACTATGGGCCTGTAGGGTGAATGATATGGTTCTAATTTCATCCTTCTGCAGGTGGACAGCCAGTTTTGTCAGCAGCATTTGTTCAATAAGCCACTTTTTGTTTTACTACCAAACTTACCACCTTTGTCAAAACTTTGATGGTCATAGCTTTATTGGTTTATTTCAGGTTCTTTATTTTGTTCAGTTGATCTCCCTATCTGTTTTTATGGACGTCCTCATCACTGTGACTCTATAGTGTTACTTGAGGTTAGATATTGTGATACCCAGGTTCCTTAAGATTTCCTTGGCTCTTTTAGTCTTTTGTGTTCCATATAAATTTTTGGATTGCCTTTTTTCCTAATTTTGTTAAGTATGACATTGAGATTGTGATGAATATTGCATTGAACCTGTAGATTGACTTTGGTAGTGTACCTATTTTCATGATATTAATTCTACCAACCAAGAAGCAAGAAAGGTCTTTCCTTTATCTATTAGGACGACACATACTTTTACCTTCAAGTCACTTCTGCGCTGTATATTGTGCTGACTATCATCAATCTCAACCCAACTGCCATTCATGCTCTACCAACAGTAACACAGTTGTGTAGTACCTACTGTGTGCAGGTAATACTCCAAGCCCTGCCTGTATTAAGACATATAATCATTATGACAGCCCTATAAAATAAAATCAATGCCAGTATCATGTCTTAATGGCCTGAAATTAGCTCTCAGGCTAAACACATGCTTCATGCTGCTCAGCTAATAAATGAGGTTCACCATTAATCCCATGCAATCCTATCATTATAGCCTCCAAATGATGGTAGACTTTATTGAGGAAGAGCTTGAGTGTTGGGAGCAGGAACACTGACTCAGTGAGTGAAGTTCAAGCATGAAGACCTGTGTTTTGGTCCCTACTACTCACATTAAAGCCAGGTATGTGGTTGACAAGATGGCTCAGGGGACAAAGACACTTCCAGCCAAATCTGATGACCTGAGTTCACTCTCCAGAAAAGAGGAGCTACTTCTACCATTTCTTTACTTTTTTTTAAATTTTCATGCAATCTGTTTTGATCATATTCTTTTACCTCCTCTAACTCCTCCCTGATTCTTTCTCTCCCTAAAACCCAAGCTCATGTTCTCTCTCTCTCTTTAAAAACAAAACAAGACTGAAAATCAAACTAAACCAAAAAACAAACAAATAAAAAAAGCATACAACAGCAACAAAATAATCCCACAAAACACATTGACTCTGTTGTCTGTTGTTTAATTACTCCAAAAGCCTGCCTTGAAGTATAATAGATATAACCATCATCACTCCACTGGAAAATAAAACAATACTAACCACTACCACCACCACCAACAACAACAAAAACAAAACTGATTTTTCCCTCTTCAAGCATCTATCAATTCCAAGTAGTTTTTTTCCAAATAGCTTCTTTTAGTTAGGAGTATAATTTTGTTCCCACTTAGCTTCTCCATGGTAGAATTTTGTCTGTCTTGAATTTGTGTAGGTCTTGTGCAAGTTGTCACAGCCCCTGTGAGTTTGTATGTGCATCATCCCTGCTGTGCCTGCAGAATCCTTGAAGTCCTTCACCACATCTGGCTCTTATAATCTTCCTACATCATCTTCCACATAGATCCTTGAGCCTTTATAATAAAGGACTCTCATTTAGGGATGAGTCCTCCAAAGTCTCCCACCTTCTGTATGTTGCCCAGTTGTGCTCACTACCATCTAGGGAAAGAAAAAGCTTCTCTGATGAGCGTTGAGCAATGCATTGGTCTATGGGTATAGCAGAATGTCATTAGGAGTCATTATTGCTGTGTTCATTTAATAGAGTAATAGTAGTAGGTTTTCTGTTATAGTCCACCCTTTCGTTCTCTCCTGCTCAGACCATGAAATAATCACACAAAAACTATATTATTTGCAATAATGTTTGGCCAATAGCTTAAGCATATTGCTAGCTAACTTACATATTAAATTAACCCGTTTCTATTATTTTATATTTTACTATGAGGTTCATGGCCTAGTGGCAAGGGTACAGCTAGCAGCTCATGTCTTTCCCCTTTGGCAGCTACATGGTAACTCACTGACCCCACCTTCTTTCTCCCAGCATTCAGTTTAGTTTTCCCCGCATAGCTCTATTCTGCTAAACCACTGGCCAAAACAGCTTCTTTACACATTAACCAATAAAAGCACACATATACAGAAGGACTTCCCAATCAGTTTTCTGGAGGTCCCAAGACCTACATGGTCTCAGGTTCCTGGTCTCATTAATAGTGTCAAGTATGGGTTCGTTTTCATGGAGTGGTCCTTAAAAGCAATCAAACATTTGTACCACTATTGCATCAGACATACCTTCCAGACAGGTTGTTATTGTAGCTCACAGTGTCCATAGCTTGAGATTGATAATTGTTTTCTCCTCCAGTAGTCCTTCAAGCAATATGAACCCTAGTTGGTCATGGTCCAGCTTGATTTCTCCGTGTCCAAGAGAATAAGTATATGTTGTATGAAGAATTTCCACTACCGCTTATTCAGCCCTGAACACTGGTGATTTCTGTGGAGATGTACTTCTCTGGAATGTACATGATCTGGTTGATTCCTTGGACCAGATATCTCCATGAACGGTTACAGGATATTCTGTCATTCTCTCTTTCCCTTTACCTCTACTTCTTTCTTTCTTTCTTTCATTCTGCATTTCTATCAAATCCCAGGGTAATGATGCATTGGGGTGGAGCCAAAATCTACATTCTGGGAAGCTGTTCCAAGGGCATGTAAGCAATCAATGGTGCTTTCTCGAATGGTTTGTTGACTTTCTAAAGACTCTGTTGCAAATTCAGATTTTTAGTTTAGAGGTTCTTAGTTCTTTTGGATGTTGAGAATGAGGATAAAGAACTGTGAAGTGGAAAACTTTGAGGGGAATTTATTATAAATGGAAAATACAGAGTTGGATACCCTCTCAGGATCCAGGGCCTCAGGGCCGGTATCAGAGCTAGTGTTAGTCTCAAACTCAGATGGGTGCCCAGAAATCCTTTCTCTGAAGGGGGTGGGGCAGATATATGTTGAAGCTTGATTTGCTTTAGAGGTGGAAGAATTGTTGGATGAATTCCAGAACTAGCCAGGTCTCAGGTCTCTAGCCTGGTCAACCATGTTGTAACTTAAGTATGTTTAGGTCCTGTGACAAGGCCAGAGCCCTGAGGCAGGGTATCTGAAGTCACTCTGGAAAAAAAAGGCTACAACTTCTTACAATGGAAGATCTTAGTGAAGACAAGAGATGAAGCATGGGAGGTTTCTGTGACATTGTATATTCTTTACTAGTTCAATATTGCGTTTATATGTCATGTCAGTTTAGATCAAGGACAGCTTACGTATTCTTCAGAGGGCACTTAGAGTAGCGCTCCCAACAGGACTCAAGCTTATGAAAACGTAGCTCAGGACCCGAGAATCTTCAAGCATCACTCCATCTCTATTGTGCACAATCATTTCTTCTTCCATTCACTGTTCCTTATTTCAAAAACATTCTTAGAGAAGTTTACATTACCCAAAAGACTTAAAAGTAAAACTTCCATATTGCTTTTGAAAATTATATACAGAATATAGTTTTCCTCATTTTACTTGCTAAGAGTATTTTATTTTCTGCTAGCTAACAGACACAATGTCAATTCTAGTATCAACAGATTTAGCGTGGAAAAGTAGAGAAACATTCCCAGCCACCAAAATCAAGCAATTGCTAGACTGTAAGATTTCATTTTTCCCTTGGCATTGTATGTGTGTGTGTGTGTGTGTGTGTGTGTGTGTGTGTGTGTGTGTGTGTGTTCATCCTTGCTAGATGAAATGGTAGACAGGATTTTTCTGTGTGCATAAATTGCTAACATGAGTTAAGTCCATTTTGTGTGGTCCTAAAGTACAATCAGTGTTTGGGTCTTGTTTTTCTTTTAAAGACACAAACTCTATTCAAGGACTAAAGCTGTCATTAATAGGGTTCTCATGTTACTAGTGGTCTTTGAACTTTAAGGCGAACACCCTGCCTTTTACTAAGATCGCACTGGAAAGTGTTCAGGAAAGTTGTTTTTCTGTACTGTTCTGAGAAGTTCCAGGGAAGGAAAAAGTCCAAAGAATTTTATTTACATTCATCACTGCTTAAACATTTTCACAATTTTAAAAGATCAAGCTTCTTATGAAATTGTACTTAGTTGGGTACTATAACGTCTAGAACTTGTATTGCAAATGTCTTATTGGGCACAGTGAGATTGCTCAGTGAGTAAAGGTGCCCTCCAGTAAACACTATGGCCTGACTTAGATTTACAGAACCAGCATGGAGGAGGGAGGGAACCTGTACCTGCAGGTTGTTCTCTGACCTCCACACCCTGTCATGGTGCATAAGCGTGCACACACACAGAAATACACGTGCATGCTTGCACACACATATGTGTACAAAATATATAATTGAAAGCAATCGTGGTGCCTTTTTATGCGGAAATAATCATCACAGTCCCTGTGAATGTGTGCTCTGTTTTCTTCAGAGCCTTCACGAGCAGCATATCTCTGACAGTTTTGTTGTCCTTGGTGAGGGAGGTGAAGCAGGTATCCTCACAACCACAGCCAGACGAAGTAACTGGAATGGAGGGCTGAGATGCCTTGTCCTGGATCCTGGACACCTAACTAATAATGGCAGAGCCCAGGTAATAATGGCAGAGCAAGTCCAGGTAAGACACCACACCACTTGTTACAGGGCAAACCACCCTACTTCAACTAGCTTTCAGGGGAACTGGAAAAAGCAAGATATGTTCTAAAACCATTCCAGCCACCCAACATAGTACATGAGCTTTGCCAGAAAAATAATGAGACAAAAAACGGAGAGACAACAGTATTTTGAAGTCAAAGAGTAATTGTAAGAGATCAGGAAGCCTGTAGGGATCTGACCTATGTTCTCTCTCTCTCTCTCTCTCTCTCTCTCTCTCTCTCTCTCTCTCTCTCTCTCTCTCTCTCTCTCTCTCTCTCTCTCTCTCTCTATATATATATATCATATATATCAGATATATATCATATATATATATATATCAATCACAGCCCAGTAGCTTGGTGTTCTTGTGAAATTCCTAACAGTGAAAGCAGGGATTTTCCTGGACTCTTCTGCCTGCTTGTGGTACCCTTTTTCCTCTTACTGGATTGCCTTGTCCAGCCTTGATGTGATGATGTGTCTAGTCTTACTGTAGCTTGTTATGTTGCTTGGCTGGCACCCCTGAGAGTTCTGCTTTTATCTGAGGGGAGATGGGATGGGGGAGAGGGAAGTGAGAGTGAGGGGAGAGGGGAGTGAAGGTGGGGGTGTGAATCTGGAGAAACTGGGGGGAGGAAGGAGAAGAAACTGCAGTTTCTTGGGATGTAACATTTGAGAGAAAATAAAAATAAAATAATAAAATTTTGAAAACTAATTGCAAATGTTTGGCTGAACAGTGGCATTGCATACTTTCATGGTTTTAAATGTCGTGGATATTCTGATTGAGAGGATTTTATTTCTCTATACAATTTCACTTATTCTCTACATGGATTCTTTATTCCTGCTTTTGTTTGGTTTGCTTGGTTAGTTAGCTTTTTGGTTTAAGAAATGGAGAGGAAGATTTTTTTTTTAATTTTGTTTCCTATGCAACCAGGTTTTAAATCTGCACAGAGACCAGAAGAGGGCAGTGTGAGCTAACAAAACAGAAGCCAGGTGCTACAGCCCCTGAACACACTGCCTGCTCTGTTTAGACACTAGGCCTTTTCTGTGTTTGCAACATTGATTAAAAACTCTTTGAAAGAATGGAAGGGAAAACAGCGGGATGGAAGGAGAAAGGAGGGGAGATAGATGGCTTTGGGAGTCTACACATTGAAAAGGATGGGGGAGACTGTAGGAGGAAACACATTTAAGCACTGGCTGGGTGTGCCCTTGAACTAAATGCTTCAAAGACAAAACTTCCTCCTGGAAGGAGAGACATCAAGAATCAGACTGCTTCCAATTGGATCTGTTCTTGGCAGCCTGTGTTTAGCTATTTATGAAAGAGATGCTTTGGTTGAGAAGGCCATCCCCGAACCCACCTGGGCCCCAGACCCTCCAGACCTTACACAGGGGTGAGCTGGTGACAAGAAATAGAAGGAATAGAAGCCAAGGGTGACAATGGCCATGTGGCTTGTTCTGTGCCTAACAGGCCTACATGCTTATCATGTTCATGGCTAAAGCATGACCATGCCCTATACTCTTAAGGACTAGAAGAAAAAAGAATGTGCCTACAGATCTATTTATAAATGATGGGAAATACAATTAGACTACTTCCTCTGTATGCAGCCCCAATAGGCAAGTTGGCTTAGTTCCCAGCTTTGCTGAGGACCTGCATGCTCAGGAGGTGACTGTCAGAGCCTGAGGAGAAAGCAGGAGTGGCAAACTCTCCCACATGTGGAGATGGAGTGTCTGCTGCTACATAGGGAAGGGAATGCATTAAAAGAACACGAAAGCAGGACTTCTACCTCAGCAGCTAGGGATGCTGAGGCAGGTGTGAAATGAGGCTTGTGGGATTTCAATGGTGTTATATAGTAGAATGGAAACATGAAAAGTGAGTGGGAATCTTAGGTAGAGGAAACTTAGGTAGGTGTGTAAGCTGTGTTTAGCTTTGTAGAAAGAGATCAGTTCTAGCGTCTGGATCCCAGGGCACTGAGAAGGATGGAGAGGGGTGATCTGTAAGAAGTAGGTGGGAGGAGCAAAAATGTGCGTGGGAGAGAAGACAAGCCTGGACATCTTTGAGTGCACACTCCGTGTTCATGGCTTAGATTTGATATGAAGTCAATTCCATACAGACCTGAGCCACGTGATATAAACCACACAAATCTGGGAACACGGCAGAAAATCTGTGTCCATTGTATGTGCATACTCACGTGGGTTGCATATGTGATAGGCAGCTGTACAGTGATGATGAGGATGGCAATCTTAATGTCAACACGCATTGCCTCAGTGGTCCTCAACCTTTCTAATCCTGCAACCTTTAACACAGCTCCTCATGTGGTGACCCCACAGCCACAAAATTATTGTCGTTACTACTTCATGTCTGCAACTTTGCTACTGTTGTGAATTGTAATGTAAATATCTGTGGGTTTGGTGGTCTTTGGGGGAGCTCAGCGTAGAGGTTGAGAAACATTGCTTGACACCCTCTACGGCTGGTCCAAAACAGCAATGTCACAGGAGCTGGTCTGACAGGCACACAAGAGGCAGAACAGAAACAGTGCAGGGACAGCAGTGAACTCCTGCAGCAGCAATGCAGCCCAGCCTTCCTTTTCCTCCCGCTGTGTGACAGTGTGGAAATCTCTCTCTGCCCTGTGTGCACCCTAATTGAACCTCCCACCACTGTACCCATCAGTACTCACTTCAGAAATATTAGGTTACTGTGAATGATAAGGTTTGTTCTCCCTAACAATCTGCTTCTTAGTATTTTTTTACATGACACATAAGTGGGATTATCCGGTTTGGGATTCGATCACTGCTGATGAAGACAGAAAATAAAAACATAGCCTGTACTTGGGCAATGCTACTGTGCTGTAGTGGGACGATTGCCTGGGAATCTCAGCAGAACACTTGAGGTATCCAAGCTATATACTGATGTGGGATTCCCCTCTCTATGCTGTGAATATACTTTATTGCCATTGATTAATAAAGAAGCTGCTGGCCGGGCGGTGGTGGCGCACGCCTTTAATATCAGCACTCGGGAGGCAGAGGCAGGCGGATCTCTGAGTTTGAGGCCAGCCTGGTCTACAAGAGCTAGCTCCAGGACAGGTTCTAGAAACTACAGGGAAACCCTGTCTCGAAAAACCAAAAAAAAAAAAAAATAAAATAAAATAAAGAAAGAAGCTGCTTTCGGCCAATGGTTTAACAGAGTATAGCTATGCTGAAAAAAATACACAGATTAATAGAAATGGGTTGATTTAAGATATAAGAGCTAGCTAGAAATATGCTTAAGCTATTGGTCAAACAGTATTGCAGTTAATGCAGTTTCTGTGTGATTATTTCGGGTCTGGGTGGCTGGGAACAAGTGAGAAGCCTCTGACTACAATATACAACACAGCAAATGCTTAGAAAGAAACCATATTTTCCCTACCTTTTCAGTTTTTTGTGTGCTTGTTTGTTTTTGATATGGTGCTAGCCCAATCGATCTTAACAATTTTGCTAACAGGCACCTTTTTATAAAAATACTCAAAGCTTAACTCCATGCCCTACTAAAAAACAGATATATTTAATATTTTACTTTTACAAAGCTCAGTAGATTCAGTTCAAGGCCCTTGTCTTTAAAGTTTTAGAAAACAATTATTAATGTATTGTGCCCTGCCCCAAATCATTCTGTTCAGCATATAATGCTTCCTCTTTCATTTTTATACTTATGACAGTCATTATTTACTTCATATGAAATGAATCATAGTGGGGAACATGTGTGTGTTTGTATGTGTGTGTGCATATATGCCTGTGTGTCTCTTGTGTGCATGCATGTGGGCATATATATGGGCATGTATGTGCATTGTGTGCATGTATGCTTGTGTAGTTCTCTCTCTGTGTGTGTGTCCTTCATGGTAGCACTAAAGAGAGCTTTAAATCCTTGAAACCCCATATTTTAATAAAAAGCAGAATAGGATTGTTTTGGCAATAAAAACTTGTAGTCGAATCTTTTTCTTGTCTTTGTTTCCTGCTGACTTTTAAGAAGTTCTGGCAAGAATAGGCTCAGGCAGAATGAAGCCACAGCCTTCATTAAGGTTTAATGAAAGGGTCCCCATCACAATATGCCCTTAAAACACAACCAAAAGGTTTATTCATGTTTCAGGTCCACCTTCCAGGGCACTAGGTTGTGGTCTTCTGTTGACCACAAGTACATGCAGCTCCATGTTTAGTACATACATGTGTTAGCTGTAGTTCTGGACTCATCACTGACAGAAACCTATTTAATCCTTCTGGTACCTTCCATGAGAACAGGAATATTGTTCTACCTGCTTTAGAAAAAAGGAAAGTGAGGCACACCATGTTAAGTTCCCTGCCCAGAGCCCACAGGGTGACACTGAAGTCTGTGCTCTGCTGCCTTCCACGAGAGTCTGTGTACAACTTGACCTCTAAGCCTGTAGAAATGACTGGAAACTAATGTCTCATCTAGTGATGTGGAACTCCTATGTGAAGGGGACCTACAGCCATGGAGAAGCTGTTTCTCTATTTCTCTGTCCTGAGTCCTTCCTTCCTTCCTTCCTTCTTCCTTCCTTCCTTCCTTCCTTCCTTCCTTCCTTCCTTCCTTCCTTCCCTCCGTCTGTCTGTCCGTCCGTCCTTCCTTCCTTCCTTCCTTCCTTCCTTCCTTCCTTCCTTCCTTTCTCTCATCTCCCTTCTTCCCTTTCCTCTCCTCCTTCCCCTTCTTGCTTCTTTTCCCTTCACCTTAATGTCCACCAGAGGCGCACTGAACGTAGCTCCCAGGCACTTGAAAAGTGACAACCCAACCCTCATACACTCAGCCTATTCCCTGGAGCTGTGACGAATACTCAGAACTGAGTTCTGCATATAGAGCAGTCAGGAATTTCACTACCTTCTCTGAGGAAAAAAAAATGAGCTTTCACAAAAACTGTTTCCCCTTGTTCTGTTACTGTTTTATTTGTCTGCTTTCTATATTCTGTGGCTTCTCTCCTCACTCCTGCTAAATTTTTTTTTGCACTGAATATTTAAAGTTACATTTAAAAGCTTCTTTCTTCTCTCTACCTTTAGGACTAGCATATCCACGCACAGTAGAACTTCTTTAAGGGTTTCTCTAATTTTGAGATCACCATTAGTGTTTGAAGAACTCAAAAATATGAGGTCCCTGCTACAGAGCTACCTGCACGCCTGTATTTACCTTTGCACTATTCACAACAGCAAAGAGATGGGAGCCGTCAGTGTGTCCACCAAAAGTTGAATGGGCCCCAAAATGTGGTCCTTACGCACAATGGGATTACATTAACCTGGAGAGACAAGTGAAAATATAATGTTTGCAAGAACATGGATGGATATAGGAAACCATCAAGCAAGGTAGCACACATGGAGAAGGACCAATGTGGCATGTACTCTCTCATATGTGCGTCTTAGCTTTTAATGTTTGTATGTATACATACTGGTGCTCATGAGTGTAAGTACAGGCTATGAAACATGAAAGGGGGGCATGCAACAGGGGGGAGATGAGGAAATGGGGGGTGGTAACAAGACACATACAATACGGAAGAAGAGGAGGTGAGAGGGCCTGTAGGGGCAGGGAGATGGGAGGAAGAAGTAGGGGAAAGAATTTTTTAAAAAATTGTTTTAATGCCATAAACCTTATACTTTATATGCTTCTAAACTCACAGTGGAGCCTGGACAAAAGCAGTGGTCGCCACAGCTGCTAGGCCAATAGCAAACCGGTGTCGTCTGAAGTTTCTGCAAAATAAAACTAACAGCTAGCAAGGAGAAGAGAGGAGTTAGGAACTAGAAACATTCTCCCTGACAATAATTTCATATCTGCTTTCAATTTCAAAGGGCAAAGAGAAAGTAACATTAGATAAATATCAGCCCTTGGGAGCAATCGATGTTTTTAAACTTCAGTTTTGATGAGACCCTTTTAACATATATTTTGTTCTTTTATTTCTTCATCCAGCGTGTATGTTGGGGGTCATAGTATGTGAACAGATGGAATATACGGCAGGGGCCAGCTAATTAACATTAAAGACAGGAGACCCATTGTCTTCCTATAACTCCCATCCATCTACCTTCTTCTCTGTCACCATGGCACCTAGCAGTTCTGTGCCTGAGGGTTGTGAATACACTATTGAACACAATCAACCTCCCAGAATGCTGCTTCCTCATGTGCAAGAAGCTGTGTCTGCATTTGTGCCGAGTTGTTTGGGGATGTCGGCAGCTAAGCTGCCACTTCTGAGGGAGGTGAGAATGCAGAGGTTTTTGTGCAAAGTTTCTAACTTTCAGATGAATAGGAAAAGGATGTATTTTAAAACTCGCTCAGGACAGTCGTGTAGTTTCCAGCTACAAATACCAAGACTAGAGATACCCCAGGAGTTTAAAGCAAGGGAACATTAGGAAGTGTGTGGCTCTCACAATCCTACACTCTGTACAGCCTGCTGATGGTTCAAGGGAAGCAGGCACTCCCCTAAGACCTTTATAATTACTGCTTTTTCTTGGAATGTCCTTGCTTGAGTGGAATTTCCTTATAGACATGGGGCGTTCTGAGCCCTATGAAAGTTCTCAGATGTAATCTTTGAGGTTTTCCCTGGATGTCCTGTGCAGACTGCAGCAGACCATTGACAATAAATACCTAGATGTGGTTGAATTACTTACACAACCCAGTGATAAATCATGTCTAGGTCTACACCCAGAAGACACATTCGGACAGCTACGTTCATTACAGTGTCGTTCACAACAGCCAAGATGTGAAGGTAGCCCCAATTTCTATCAACAGATGAGTGGATGAAAACTGTGACCTAAAATAAATTGCTATTAAATCTTTAAAAATAGATTCTGTCTCATGTTGAAGCCTGGAGAACCTAAATGCAGTAGGGCAGTTTAAAGATAATTACAACTTAATGCTACTTACGGGCTTTATCTAAATAGTTAAAGCCATAGAAACAGAAAGTGGAATAGTAGGTTTTACAGGCTGGAAGGAAGGAAACTGGAAAATTGGTGTTTATTAGATAGACTTCAGATTTGCGAGATGAAAGCAGTCTGGATATCTGCTACATATTAAAGAGAACATACCGAATTCTAATGAATTGTGAACTTGAAAGCAGAATTCGATGTTTTGTGTCATCATGGAAATAACAGATGCTCTTGGCCTCTTGCCCTGAATCCAAGGATCAGTTTGTGATGTAGGGTGAACTCAGCAGCTGGTCTGGACAGGACATCAGAAAGGAAGTTCTTATCAAAGAAACCTGTTCCTCAGCTAAAGGTGCATGCATTAGGGTTGACTGGAATTGGTGAAGCCTGCCTCCCAACGTGCTCCAGGACTGCTTGGTGCCTCATGGGCTACTGTCGACAGCTCAGGATCTTCTTTCCAAAAAGTCTCATGTGAGAAGTCATTCAAGTAAAAAAAAAATAATCAATGGGTAGCAAAGACTTTGAGCTTGAGAGTGTGGTGTGTTTCTTCTTTTGATTCAGCTTTCTAAAGAAAGAATAAAAAGTGATGCATCTCTTTGCAATATTTTTATACTTATGTGTCATTGTACTTTATTACTATCCATTTCTCTCCCACCACTCTCCCATCCCCCATCCCTCGCTGCTTCCCTCTTCTCTTTTAGTATTCCATTACCATCCTACCCAGGGGTTTTTAACTGGAAGATATTTCCTTGGGGTGGTTGATCTATCTCTTTTTTCACATACCTCCTCATAGAGAAGACTTTCTATTATGCGGGACAGTAATAATGTCTTAGAAATAATGAATTCAATCCATTATCCAACAAGAAAGAAGTCTAAGAAGGAAGGGACTCGTCAACCAAGGTTGTCTAAAGAAACACTTGTGAAGCTGAGGTTAGCATTTCTAGTATGAGTGGCAATTATACCTCTGTGACATTTAGGTATTTATTTTGTGATAAGCTCTCACTAGGTAGATCAAGCTAGCTTCGTGCTCTCAATGCTTCTGCCTCTTCTCTCAAATTGCAAGTGTGGGATTTCATGCGAGTGCCCAGCTCCATGGTGCTTTAAGGGAGAATTCATCCAGATTCAATATGGCGGGAAAGGCAATTCACCTGTCGTAGACAAGTACCATACATCATCCTCTGGACCCTAGCACACATGTATGGAGCACAGCATGAAGAGCTAGTATCCTGACCTACACACTTGCACTGTAACACATACATGTTTGCTGTTTCTGTTTTCTTTCAAGGGGAATTCTAAAACAATAGAAGCTTCCCTATGTCCCGTTTTTATGATCTGGCTAAGTGCTTTACAGGCACAGTTTTGTTTAAATTGCCTAAGGTAGCAATTATTTGGAATCTTATTTTATATGAAGAAGAAACTAGAGTTGATGTAAGTTAAATGACTTTTTAGAGACTAGAGAAATGGCAGGGCAGAGATTTGGACCCATCTCTGATCAAAAGCCTGTAGCAGTAACAAACACAGCCATCTGCTATGTGACTACTCTGTCATCCACTGCCCACACCCAGTGCAGTTCATAAAAATTGGTTGATTGAGATCCCTCTGGTCACAGAAAACCTTTTAAGATACACAATTCTCAAGAAAAGCTAGTGACTATTAACTGTCCTCACATAAGTGTGAAATAGTTTAATCTAAGTACTTTAGCCAATAACCCTTTACAGAGGGTAATCTACTGTGATTCCTAAGACCATTGATTGAAAGAAAATGGCCCCCAAAGAGGAGGTGTGGCTTTGTTGGAGTAGGTGTGACCTTGTTGGAGGAAGTATGTCACTGTGGAGTTGCGCTTTGAGGTCTCATATATGCTCAAGCCACACCCAGTGTCTTAGACCACTTCCTGTTGCCTACATATCATGATGTAGGACTCTCAGCTCCAGAACCATGTCTACCTCCGCCATGTAGTACCATGATAATAATGGACTGAATCTCTAAAACTGTAAGCAACCCCAATTAAATGTTTTTCCTTTATAAGAGTTTCCATGGTCATGGTGTCTCTTTACAATAGAAACTCTAATTGAGACAGAATCCTGTTACTGGGTTTTATATATCTTCAGCACCACTTAGCAGCTATGTAGCACTGGACAGGATGTTCAACATCTCAATCTTCTCATCTATAAAACGGATATTTAAATTTGTTCTCTCAACTGGATGTGTTTATAGCAGTGCATGGGGTACAGTAACCTCTCAGTTGCCAATAGTCATTTTTAAAAACTACTGTGAAAGATGCTAAACTTGTGGATTTGTTTGGATCCCACTGTCAGTGTTTGGAAAGGAGGGAAGGAAGGTCATTTTAAAGCATGAACCAGGGGTGTCAGACTTCTGATGGAGGACTGCCTTATGCCAGCACCCAGCTGGGGACGTCGCCCCCACCAGCCTGTAATAAAATCGTCCCCTGTAGAGACACCCAGAGAGCTATATGAGATGTGTGGTCAAATACAGAATGGGGGGCTGATCTGTTTGATGCTGGTACCCAGTTTGGACATAACAACAGTCTGCTGTCCTGTGTGAGCTGCCACTGCCAGGGAACAGTTCACAGCAGTGGTGCTGGGAAGTCTAGACAGAGCTCTGAGTTGCCGGAAAGCAAACACAGAGCAGATTGGAGCAGTGTAACTATGAGAGTGAATGCCAGGAATGTGACCAAAGACCCTGAACATAAAACAGACAGAGAGTCAGAGAAAATGACTCCCCATTTCCCGCCATTGCCAAGTGCCATGGAACCCAGTGCAGTATCCTGGTGGCACACAAAGGTTCCCAAGTGAGTGGGCCTTCCACAAAATGAA
Source organism: Arvicola amphibius (assembly GCF_903992535.2). Classification (NCBI taxonomy): domain Eukaryota; kingdom Metazoa; phylum Chordata; class Mammalia; order Rodentia; family Cricetidae; genus Arvicola; species Arvicola amphibius. The sequence continues at coordinate 27,651,597 of NC_052054.1, forward strand.
AAGGAAGGCACACTGGCACGCTCATTTTAGGAAGCCTATGTTACCCATACCAGACAAAGACACAACAACAAAAAGAAAACTTCAGACCAATTTCCCTGACGAACATAGATGCAAAATTAAGCTATATTGTGAACTGAACTCTTCATGAATATATTAAGATCACACATCAGAACCAAGTTTGTTTCAACCCAGAGATGGTAGTTTGGTCCAACATACATAAATCAATAAATGCTGTGTACTGTATAAAGAGACTCAAGGACAGGAATTCCAGGACCACCTTGGTAGACACAAGCTACCAAGTGGCTCTGGTGGAAAAACTTGCTGTGTAAGCCCGATTACCTGAGTTAAGTCTCCAGGGGTCACAGTAAAGGCGCTGACCCCTGAAGGTTTTCCTTTGGCTTCCATACATGCTGGGGCAAAGCCTCATTCATGCAAGAACACGTATCATCATGCATATACATGTATACTAATAAATACAATGAAATGTAAATCTGTTTACTATTCTAGTGATCTAGGGAATTGCAAAGATGGACCATTTCAAAACTGTGCTTAAAAGAGTTGCTTTCTATCCAAATCAGGAGAAGACAAATTTTTTATTTATGTGTCTCTCTCTGCACCTCCCAACCCAGATGTGACTTCACATGTTGAGTCTATCACCCTTTAACTATCAGAGAGAAGTTCCCGAGCTCAAGTCAGACTCCAGTCATTTAAAAAAAAAAAAAAAAACAAAAAGCAGTAACAACAGCAAAAGGAAAATAACACAATTTGTAAATTAATTTTAAATAAATAGATAGATGTTTGGTCAGCGTTTGTCGTCTGTTTCCTGGAATTTGGTCTATATAAATGAAAGTCAAAGTCTTAAGAGAGCAGGCAGCCTGACCTGTGGGCAGCGAGGGTAGATGCCTAGGGCATGATTTCCGCAAAGATTGGGGTGGGGCTGCCTCAAGGAGCCACTTTGGCTAAGTCTGTGCTTTGAGAGTTTCCAGGTTACATCTGGATAGATGCTCCATACCTAAACATCTAAGCCGCTGCTTTCTTTCTGCCTCTCTCTGTTTTGCTGATGCTATGCTTTTATGACTTTTTATGATCAATTCTGGTTAATTATTTAATCTTAAGCAACCAGTTTGTTCTTGGCTCACTAATTAAACGTGAAGGGAAAATAAAAGGCGTAGAAGCATATACTGTATCAATTATTTTAAATTCCCTTGGGATAAAACTTGAAAAAAAATCAACCTTCTTTAGCGAGTGTGTGGCTCAGCTGTAGAATGTCCTTGAGATCCCTGGGTCCCTCCCCATCCTACCTCTCTCGGCCCCATCATAAGAGCCTACATTTCCCAGAATTCTGTTCCTCTCCCTTTCTTGACCAATGAGAGGGAATAATGAAAGCAGTGTGTCACAGGGTGAAACCTTTTGTTTCCTTTGGCATCCCCAGCACGGGTGTGGTTCTCCCTATCTCCAACTGTTCCGGACATCCTTCTCTTGATTCTGACCCATGAGGGACAGACACCCAGAGCACATATGATGCTGGGGCCCCACTTTTTCAAGTGCACCATAGCCTTCACAGGGGAAGCACCTGCAGTCGCTAAAATATGGGGTGGCTTCACAGGGTGAAGTCACCAGCAGTTTCCAGCAGTGATGTGATCAGTTCCAAATTCCCTTACTGGAAAATCTACCAATGTTTCTGAATTTAGAAAGAGAGGGAGAGAGGAGAGAGGAGAGAAGAGAGAGATGAGAGAGAGAGAGAGAGAGAGAGAGAGAGAGAGAGAGAGAGAGAGAGAGAGAGAGAGGAAGAGAGAGAGAGAGAGAGGAAGAGAGAGAGAGAGAGAGAGAGGAAGAGAGAGAGAGAGAGAGAGAGAGAGAGAGAGAGAGAGGAAGAGAGAGAGAAGCGGGATCGTGAGAACCATGATGCTATAATGAAAACAAAAACATTTCAGAATAAAGAAGAGGCTATTATGCTATTTCTATCTATGTATTTAAAAAAAATCATTTAGGGTATGTTATTTCATCTTCATCTCGGTGGATAACTTTATGAAGCCGACAAGTCTGCAACATTTTCTGGAGCCCTTGCCTCCTGTGGTGTATTTTAGCGAGAATCACCCTCTATGCAATCTGCCAGTGAATCTGCTAGCACAGTGGCTCCCAATCCACTGGACTAACAAGCAAACGCACCTTCATAGAGGCAGATGGCGGTGGAAATTACTGGACACTGGCACTCTTCCTGAGCTTTGTGTGCTGTGGTCTCTCACATCCAGACACGAAAGAAGTAGCTGGGGGACTGATGGTGAACCGTAGAACCTTCCACGTCCTGCCTAAGACCTTCACGGATGACCGTGAAACAGGGAATCGCCCCAGGAGCCAGCACGGCCACAGTTGCCAGAGGGTGCATTGAGAGCAGGTCCACACTGGGCACTTGCCCATCTGCTGTGCCATTCGGATTTAGCTTTTTTGATTTTTTTCTTTTTCTTTTTTTAAATAGATAGCTTTAGAGACATTACCACAACTGAGCATCCATACCTAAAGGGCCGCGGATGGCCTCATTAGAGGGGAACTCAACGATGACCCTTACTTCCAACACTCTGAAAGAAGTGCTCATGCGTTTTCTGACCTTCAGGAAATACCTATTATGGCTGGAAATGTTCCTACTGCTTCTGTCTTAGTAACGATATCTTATGTGGCTCTGAAGGGCTGGGGCTACTCTGGCAGTAAGTTTATCTGACAAACTGTAAGAAAAGACGCCAGAATCTCAGTGCATAAGAGAAACGATGTTAACAAACTTAAGAAGGTACTTAGCAATAACAAAGCACTTTTGTAACATTAGGTCATCCTTGCTGAAGGTTTTAGGCACTCTTATAGGGAAAAAAAATCTGTGAGGGCCATCTTCAATACAATTCCAGAATTTATTTATGTGCTTACTGGCACTGCTATTTTCTTCTGATACAAGTGTTTGTTGTCCTTGGTGGAAACCATCTGTAGATGCATTTGAGGGCTAATCTTACTGTAATGGTGATAAAATCCATAGCATTCTCGGAGACATTCCGGTTGTGAGTCTTGGGTCACTTCTACTTGAATTAGAGAATGTTTCTATCATTTGTCTCTCATACAGGTCCCTCTTTTTACTTCCATGGTTTCAGCCTTGTAATGCCAAGAGTTCTTGCCACATCTACTTATAATGGAGACTTTACTGTCTTCCTGATGACTAGTGTAAAGATTTGGGTATAACATGGCCCCCAAGCTCATGCGTTTGAGGCCAGGTTCCCAGAGGGTGGAGTTGATGAAATACGATCTACACTGAGAACTTGAATCTCATCAATGGGTTCTTCCATTGGTGAACTCATCCTGGGAAGGACGAGCCTGTTTAGGGGATGTGGCTCACTGACCCTTTCTTCTCTCTAAAACTTCTTGGTGGTCACTTAGTTTCACCCCTTAGTCCCCACTATGATGCTCTGTCCCACCACACACAGGCCCAGAAGTCATGGCTCCAAGTGACCATGAACTAAAACTGCTGAACTGGGAGCCTACACAACTTCTCCCTCCCTTAAGAGATTTCCCTTTTGGTCACAGTGACAAAAGGCAGCTAATCTAAACAGTGATGTGCAGAACAAGATTCATGAGCGCTGATGTGGCAAACACAAGGCTATGGCTCTTTCAACAGTCAATCTGTTTTTTTTTTCTTTATATAAAAGGAACATTCCAGCAATTTCCTCCTCTTAAATGATGAACAGTAGCTATTGTAGAATTATTTAATCCATCATAAAATCCTTAAGTTTTCATTTTAATAGAAACAAATCCAAGGTTTTAAGCTAGCCTAATCTAACATTATTTTTTCATTCTTTCTTTCCTTTCTTCCTCCCTCCCTCCCCCCCCCCTTTCTCTCTCTCTCTCTCTCTCTCTCTCTCTCTCTCTCTCTCTCTCTCTCTCTCTCTCTCTCTCTCTCTCTCTTCCTTTCCCTTTTCATGAGTTTTGACTTTTTGGATCAGGGTATCAGTAAGTAGCCAAGGTTGACTGGAAACTCATTTTTTAGCCCAAACTGAATTGGAACTTGAAATCCTCCTGGTTCTGTCTCTCTAATTATGGAATTAGATCACATATCATCATGCCTGACAGAATTCTACTTTAATATGTTCCAACTGATTGATTTGATGAGTACAAGAGTCTCAGTATATCCCAAATCTTGGAGACTGGGAAACAATCTGTCCACAGTGCATAAGTCTTAGGGTGAGGGTCTTATTCCTCAACTTTTAAAAATTCAATTTAAGAAATATCTTCTGAAAAGGAGCTATGTGGAAGACAAAGGCAATCACTGAGCTATTAAAAATAGTTTCAGTAGCCACTAACTCAGATATCTTAAGGAATAAAAATATGTGAACCCAAGCTTGGGGATTTAGTTCAGTAGCAAAGTGTTTGTTTGCCTTGCAGGTTCAAATTCCCAAGTTCATTCCTCAGCTCTAAGGCAGGGAAAAAGCTAAATATAAATTGTATTTTGCTTGTTTTTTTATTTTCAATGCTTTTGTACATGAAAGAAGGAAAGTGGTTGGATGAGGAGATAAAATGAGATCAGCAACAACGGGGCCTGTAGCTCAGGCAAGCACAGGTAAAGCACCTGCCCAGCTCAATCTCCAATGCCACAGAATGAGACCAGCAGTGAGACAGCAGGGCTGCAGCGCCTCCTGTGGGAGAGGAAAAGAGTTGAGCATAGAAAGACTGCAGACAAGGAGCAACAATGAACTCGGGTTTGATTTTTTGTTTGTTTGTTTGGATGAGTGTTTTTTTTTGTTTGTTAGTTTTGTTTTGTGAGACAGGGTTTCTCCGTAGCTTTAGAGCCTATCCTGGAACTAGCTCTTGTAGACCAAGCCGGCCTTGAACTTACAAGATCTGCCTGCCTCTGCCTCCCGAGTGCTGAGATTTAAGGAAGGCCTGTGCCATCACCACCCGGCTGAACTTGGGTTTGATGTGTCACTGTGACTGGTTTAATAAAGAGCTGAGCAGCCAATAGCTAGGCGGGAAGTATAGGCAGACTTCTGGGGACAGAGAGCTCTAGCAAGAAGAAATGAGGAGTTGCCAGCCAGACACAGAGGGAACACACATGCAGGAGGAAGCATGACAGCATGTAGATGAATAGAAATGGGTTGGTTTAAGTTATAAGAGCTAGCGGGACAAGCCTAAGCTATAGGCCAGGCTTTCACAATTAATAATAAGTCTCCAAGTCATGTTTTATGAGCTGTGGCCCCAAGAAAAGTCCATTTACCAGAAACTGGTGCATAGAATTGCTCAGTGGTTTGTCAAGGATCCCCAAGTTAACTTAATTCTTTGTTCTACATGCTTCATTCTCGATGTAGAAAGTCCTTCTGTGTATGTGTTGCTTTTATTGGCTAATGAATAAAGAAACTGGCTTGCCTGATAGGGTAGAATGCAGCTAGATGGAAAAAACTAAACTGGGTGCTGGGAGAAAGAAGGCAGAGTCAGGGAGAAGCCATGGTGTCGGAGATAGACACATTGGAATCTTGCCGGTAGGCCACGAACCTACAAATACAAAATACAAAATAATGTAAATGGGTTAAATTAAGATGTAAAAGCTAGCCAATAAGAAATTAGAGCTAATAGGCCAAGCAGTGATTTAATTAATGCAGTTTCTGTGCAGTTATTTCAGGAGTCTGTACAGCCGGGAAATGAACAAGCAGCCTCCTACTACACATTCGGATGCGCCCATGGAGCTTCAAGACTGATTGGGTCATCACCAATTTAAATAAAATTGGCCGAGAAGGACTTCATTAAATCTTGTTGTTCATGAATCAAAAATCTCCCTTCCTTTCTTTAAATTATTTGTGGATTAATACAGATACAATACAATGCACGTCTTTTGCAACAACAAAACAATAAAGCAACACTGGAGCTATCAACATTCAGTGTTTCATTGGAATAAATTTTAATATACAGTTATGATAGAAAAATCACCTTTCTATTTATTTTGTAAGATTAAAGCATTTGGCTGGACTCATTTTTGAATGAGTTAGACCCTTTTGGAAGAATCACCTATACACTGTCAGTTTCTATTTCATAACAAGCAGAGAGCTAACATTTTAGGAGAACGAACAATTTCATGGCCAATGTAACTGTGGAGAAAAGATAGCCAGCCTCCTGATAAAATAGTAATGCTGCAAGCTCAGCGGCTCATAAAACATTTATGACCTTCAGCCAGTAAAGTGTGAGCAGAGATTTCACTGTTGAAGGCTGATGGCGTGGAGGAGAGCACATCACTAAAAACTGGATGTACTGCCGCAGGCGCAGGGAACCGGGTCTCTGGTGCCTACAGGTGTCCATTTTGTAGGCAATCAAAAACATAGTGACCACTACCCTACATTTGTGGGGAGGGTCGCCTGGCTTGGAAAAATATGATGGGGTAGGAGAGGCCGACTCCTCGGCAACCAGCGCCACAGCTTAAATGAAATAAAACACTTTTCCATACTGTCAAGAGTGAAGCTGAGTGGTAGCGCAAGCCCGTAATCCCGCAACTAGGGAAACTGAGGCAGAAAGATTGTGAGTTTGAGACCAACCTGAGTGACACACGGCCTTGTGAAAATGGGGTGGGGGCCAGGGAGAAAAGGAAAGGACAGAAGAAGAGGACTAAGGAAGTGAGATGAAACAACATGCACGGTAAATTCCCAACTCATGTTTTTCTGCTGCACCGAACTCTTCCAAAGGAACAAGCCACTGGTGAATTAGAAGACACAGGCAGGGAATAACTCAGAACACAGATTATGTTAAAAATTGTGAAGGGGGACAGACAAAGGGAGAATCAAGATTCGGCCTAGACAGAACATAAGTTCTGAGAGATGAGGCCGTGGCAGCTTTTCAGTACTCCTGCGAGTCATCCCCAACCTAGAAGCAGCCTTTTGGTTTGATAGCATAAATCAAGCCATTGGGAGTTTGGTAGAAACTGTTCATGCCGACCCACACTTAGCTGTGGGCCTAAAAGTTTATCAGAATGATGCAGCTTGCACTTTGGTAAGTCCCTCTCCCTCTCTTCCTCTCCCTCCCTCGCCCCACTATCTCTCCAGCCTGACTCAAAACATACACAAACAACAATCTACAGACTCAGTCCTGTATGGCTCAGGTGTCCGCTGCTGGCCCCTTGGCTGTAGGTCTGTGGCTAGCAAGCAGTGTCATTCCTTGTCATGGAACTTGGTTTTCTTAGCATCCACCTCTTCTTGCAGTCATCCGTGCATTCTCTCATTTCTGGTCAATGTGTCTCACAAAGGTGAGTTTCAGGTATGGAAGCTCCATTTACAAATATGTTGTAGGGTTTTTTTGTAATGTTTTTATTGTTCTGGGGTGGGAGTTAGAAAGTGAGCAAATTAGGCCTCGACTGGCAACGTGGAGATTTTTTTTTTTTAATGATCTTCCTGCTAACAGAGATGAGACAGATGTGATGTGCCATGACTGTGCAGGTAAAGGTGACTTCCCAGAGCGCTGACCCAGGCTGCTTGCCTGGGTAGCAGGACACGTGCAGTCTGTCTTTGCTTCTTAACCTTTGCTCCCCTGCTCCTCTGTTGCTTCCACCTCTCTGCTAGGATCACCTTTGTGCACCTGTTGTATCTGGTAAAATCCCTTTCCAAAAACAGAAACGGCCATTTAAGATCCCATCTGGGCCATTTTGTATATAAAAATGGTGAGAAGGTTCTAGATTAACATTGGAGGACCAAGGTTAAAGCTAAAGAACCATGAACTTATTTCTAGGGCTTTCCAATATGCTCTGTGAACAATTGCTCTCCATTTTGACTTGATCACAATGGGTGTGCAGCAGCTGCCATCCCCATTGGAGAGTCAGGGAGAGGAGACCAGAAGCAGGAACTCAGAGCAACCATGGGATGCATGGGGGATCCAGAGGACCTAGATGCTAACACGTAACCTGAGAAAGACAGTATTTAAGTTCTCCAGCCAATGTGGATGAAAACATGGAGAGAGAGAGAGAGAGAGAGAGAGAGAGAGAGAGAGAGAGAGAGAGACAGAGAGAGAGAAACTATTATACAGTTTATTTTTTGACAGTTCAAATATAATTTTAATAATATACCACATTACATGATTTATGACCTGCAACTGAAAATTAATTGAAAGTAATGTAGAAAAATTTTACATTTCTGTAAAAATATGTATCCTTATACAAAGAAGTGTCACTCTCATGCTTCAGTCAAGAACTTTTCTTACAGACAGTGACTACTCCAGTACTCCACAGCTAGTTCAGGAGAGGCTAAATAGCCATGGGTGCTCAACACCAACACCCTACCCATAAGGTGTTATACATTATTATTTCAAATCTGTGACAGTGTTGTACATTTGTTTGTGTCGTCTTTGTTTTTTCTTTTTTATTGATTTTATTGAGTTATATATTTTTCATGAGACCATGGAAAATGGACCTAGAAACTCAATAAAGTGGAGAGTCCAATTACTAAGCTCTCTTAGAGAAGCAAAAAGAATAACTTTAATCTGATGGAGTAAAATACAGAACTTCTCTAAAAGATTTCAGTCTTGAGATTAACATATAAGATGTATTTTATGCATAGTTCTAGGACTTATAAATACACACACACACAGTTACATGTAACTACAATCTGAATACAGAAAATACCATCACTTTAAAGATTTCCCAGCATTAACCCTTTGCAGCTCCAAACTAACTAAGTAAACAAACCATAGATTATTTCTTCCCTGCTATACTATGTCTTTTGGAGACTATCATGTAAATGAAATCAAGCTGTATTAAGCATGTGAGAATGGCTTCTTTCACTTAATGTAATGTCTTTGAGATTCTCGCAAGTCATTGTCAATACTCTCTTCCTCCATGAGCAGGGTTTCGTGCTATCCAACAGTTATATTAGGATATCTCAGTTGTTCCTGTTTTTCATTTGTCAGACAGACCTGTTATAAATATTTGTGCCTATTTGGAAATTCTGAGATGTTGTTCTCTAAAGACAACATGCCACATTAAAAGAAATGGCTGCTCTTATTTCCAAAGTTATTACACTGCTTTGGATTCCCACCAGTAGCCCTGTGGGAGACTCCCAGCTGACATGCATTTGTGTGTGTTATGGTGGTTTAATTCACACTGATTATGGGTTTATGGAATTGAAAACCTTTTAATACACCTATTTTCTTCTGCATATTATCTTTGTTAAAGAGCCTGCTCAAGGTTTTTGCTTTTTTCTTGTTATTCTTAGGATTAAGTTTTGTGAGTGTTATATATCATGGACATAATTATTTTATTACATGTATAACTTATGAGTACTTTGTTACAGTTCATTGCTTCTTTTTTTCTGTCTTCCCTGAAAGAAGTTTTTCACCTTTGAAGCTTTATTTTGTGGATCTCGTTTCTCATGCTGCTTAAGAACTCTTTGTCTAATCGAGGCCATGGAGATTTTTGTTTATGTTTTCTTATGAAAGTTTTCTATCTAGTTCTCTAATCCACTCTGAGTTCATTTTTATAAGGAGTGTGTATTGAGTTTAAGATGAACTGTTTTGTTTGTTTTGTTTTGGTCTATTGATGTCCAAATGTTCAGTTAAAATGCTGTTCCTCCTTGTATTATCTTTATATCTTTGTCAGAATCAATTTGTTACATCCTCTATTTTAACCTACACCTTGTCTTTTTGTAATATTCAGTGCATTGATTTCTATAACTGTAAGTCATAAAATTGAATAGTGGGGCTCACCTAACTTTACCCTTTTTCCACAGGCACATGAGCTTCTTTTGTTCTTTACCTTTCTGTGTACATTTTAATAGCTTGCTTATATCTTCAAGAAAATCCTGCTGACATTTTCAGCATAACTTTAATCTGTAGACTAATATGTGCAGTGTTGATAGCTTTATGATTGCTATTGCAATATTTTTAATAAAAAGGAATGAGAAGATTGTTCTTCATTTCTGGGGAATCTTTACATAGGAAGGATAGACGAGGGTCATTTCTGGTTTTATGCTATTCTCACCTAAAATATCTCCTAAGCTGATAAACTCACTCTGATGGGTGGCCTGATAAGAACAAGAGGCTTGGGTGTGTATATTTTATTTGTATATACCATTGAAATGTATCCTCCAAGTATGGCAATTCTCAAATACATATTTTTTTTCTTCTCTTTTCCCATAGGAATTTTGCTGTAGGAATCTTCAAACTTGTGTGGACTTTACGGTACTCTCTGCCTACTTGGTCTCCTTCCCCCTCCACACAGACCCTCTGAGTTCCTAGTGTCTTTTCATTAGATTGGAACAGTTTCCTGAAGTACTCAGACAACAGACGACCCAGGGTTCAAAGCGTGATGCTCAAAGTACAAAACAGGAAGCCTAGATCTGGAGTTCCACCAGTCAGCTTGAACACTGTGTTTATCCTGCATAGCTGCTTGTGTGACTGACACAGAGAGAAGCAAACTCAGTCTATCCAATACACCATCCACGGTGACATCTTAGCTCGCCCATATGCCATGTCCTCAGATGGCACAACATCTACTGATCCCAAAATAACTTCCTGTCTAGGATCTTGGGTACCAAGTAGTAGCCACGGAAGAAGAATTATTATATGTGCTTTATGCTCTTCCCAGGAAAATGCCTTCTTTAGGGCAGGAACTTCTTCATTCTAATACAAAAGTCTAAAAGTAAAAATCACATCAATTATTTGCAAAATGTTTTTAAGGGTTACCAATAAATGCAAGCCAGAAAATGTACATATGACTTGAAAGTTTGATGTCTGCATAAAATATAATAAACATCTGGCAAAGGAGAACAATTAGGGAAGTGTCCTGGCTGCACAGCTACAAGGGGAAGCTGATCCATTACATGAAAGGTAGATTTTGAAGTGCTTAACTTCTTGTAAATAAAAGGGCAGATAACTGGTTAAATCTCAGCTTCTCTGGATCTTTTCTGAGCATCAATTCTCTATCTGCATTACTATGCATCTCATACAGATGCTTTTTATTATAGGACTGTAATCCCAGGGACTATAACCCCAGTCTCCGGGGGCTAAGGCAGGAGGGTCAAAAATTCAAGACCAGTTGAGCAACATGGGGGAAAAGCTGCTAGGGATACAGTTCAATAATAGAATGATTATATGTCATACACACAGGGCCTCAGGTTCAATTCCCAGTGCGGGAAGGAAAAGTGAAAGCCAATTCAGGGATGTAAAGGTCATATATAATTCCATTTTTAAAAATCTCAATCTTTCTTGATACAACATCAATATCATATCATAATACGCTCACTATAATCCACTATGATTCCTGTTCATTTTCAATAGTTCATGGAGTCATAAATCTCAGGGATTAATGTCAAATGTCACGGCAAATTTATATCAGTCAACAGTACTAAATGGAGCACAGTGTCATTACAGCAGTACTGGCTTACATGGGGGAAGTACACACTACTTTATAACCACTGGGTACAATATCTTAACCTATTATCAAATGTGAGACATTGTTGTGCTTGACAAACTGAAATCTGACACAGGGAAAACAGCGGAACCCAAAATCTCCCTGAGCAAAAAAAAGACATAAAATCACCTTCTCTGCACTGATTCTTTTAAAGATTGTGTAGTTGAAGAAAGAAGCTGAAGAAGATATGAAAAGACAGAAAGGCCTCCCATGTTCATGGATCATTGAGGTTAATAGAGTAAAAATGTCCACCCTACATAAAGCAATCTACAGATTTAATGCAATCGTCATCAAAATTCCAACACAGTTATTCACAGAAATCGAAAGGATGATTTTCAGCTTCATATGGAAATAAAAAAACCAATCCAGGACAGCTAAAACAATCCTTCCATTCCAGCTTTAAGTAGGGCCACTGAGCTTTCTCTGCTTTAATTATTTTATTTGGAGGATTTTCCTGAGAAGGTATAGGAAGTGAAGTGACCATTATGCAACACCCATCTCTGCAGAACCCCCATAGCATTCTCTAGAATCCCAGAGTCCCAAATAACACAGTTACAATCATCTATAATTTCCAGTAACATTGAAAGGCCTGGGGCTAAAGAGAGAGCCTGGGGAAGAGCCTGTCTTACTTCCAGCTTATGAGGAGCAGAGAATAACAGAGAACCTACATTCAGTGTTCAGAAAGGTCTTCATGTGTATCTCACATGAAGGCATCTCCAAATTAGCAAAAGTCCTGTTATCCCATAGTTCAAGAGAATGTAACCTGAGGGGCTGAATTTACAAATCTTGCACATGGAGGATAAAGCCATTAAAGGCAGGATCTAAATAGAGAGAGGTAAGTGGCCTTCTTAGACCACGCAGTTCATAAGAATTATGTCATTGCCTCACTGGAGAGAAGTGCAGTGCTAGAATCTTCCACCGAGCTGTAGGGAGAACTTTGTCCAGTCAAGCTCACCCAGGACACTATGTCCACAGAAATCAGCCAGTCATCACCAAAACCTGTAGATAAAATACAGGTATAACAAAATCACTATCAGCTGAAGGAAACGCTGGGCAGGAGATACAATACACTGGTATCTCTAAATCTACCACCAGCACACTCCATTGGAGTTCTTTTTGAAGCTAAAATGCCATTAGTTTTAAAATTCATGGACTATTTGACCTTCAGATTGTTTAATAATATGAAATGGATCTACACTGTGAGAACAAGCTGAGTTGGAATGTCAGATATAAAGTCAACCTCTGAGCCTTTAATTGAACTTCCTCTCGTTTTGATGACCCCTTAAAGTTCAGTTCATTTGAGGCTGATGTTTTGCTTGGGTCGGCTGTCAAAGGCATCCTTACTTCCATCACCCGAGATACTCTGGCTCTCAACTCTGCCCCCTTAAAGGATTAAGAAACCCAATAGCAATTGTTAGCCGTTCCCCAATCAGACACTGCAGAGACAAAAACCATCTCATCTGAGGTCAAACAAAAACGTGAGTTGTAGATACTGGAAGCCTCCTTAGAACCGCTGTGGGACTGAGGGAAGATCGGAGGTTCACCTGTAACTGTTGCAAAGGGAATAAAGGACAATATTCAAAACCAGCTCACTACGGCAGGAAGGGTTACTGCTTTTAGGGAAAAGCCAATATTCAAACCATAACCTTGTTTAGGCTTAACCTGCATTATCAGGGCCACACTACTGGTTTTGTTACTGTTTAAAGGGAGCGAGTGGAACAGATAATAAATCTACCCCAATTTTACCACGACAAACTATGGCCACAAAAGTACCCTTCCAGGTCACAGGAGGACGGTAACAGCATAAAGCGAGAGTCGGCAGTCACTGTTTCCACGGCAAACATTACCTGCATTTGCCTCCTCAGTGGGGCTGCATAAAACTTAGATTCCACTCAATCTTATAGCAAACAGTTTCGATATTTCATGTCACGGGTGGAAATGAAAACGGAGATAGTTCATCAACACTGATCGACGATATAAAAAAGAGCCCTGAAGCCGAGGGTAAGAGAGTGCATAAAAATGTTTTGTGTTCTGACCAGCACACTGCTTTAAAATTTTTTTACAGTCAGGCCCAATTGTTCATTCTCACCATGCAGAAGATACTCACACATTCATTTTTAAAAGGGCAAATCAACCATAATTCAGTTTATAAACTGTGAAGCTGGTTGCGAATGTCTGGATGAATATTCATTAGCATCTCTTAATCTGCCATCGACTGTGATTCATTAGGCATATGTAAATATCACTCACTTTAATTGCCCCTAAACTGACTTAACATAATATTGTCATTAGCAAATTATTAGTTATTTGTGTAACTAATGGTGCATTATGGTATGCACGCTAAATCTCCAAATATATGATTATAATTAGGGTGATGTTTTATGTTGGGGGCTTTCTAAACTATTTGATGAAATATAATGGAGTCAAATCAAATGCAGTATGTTACTAGGACAGTTGCATAACTTTTTCCTGCACCTTGGTGCTGTTGGCCCAACCCTCTCCTCAGTCTTCCCAACACGGAGTCCCCTGTTTCTTTTCTCAACTGTCTCCGAAGTCCCAGGAACTTCTCTGTCTCTTTCCTGGATTGCATCCGGAAGGACTGATGCAAGGTGGCTTTCAGCTAAAGCAATTTCCAGAAGCATTCACTCATGGCAAGTGGAGCAGTCGATACAAAATTACCAGGGAGCATGAAAGAGACCCTCTTGGAACTGATGGAAGGGACTGAGGTGGGCACACCCGAAAGTTTTAGTCTGTGTAGTGTTATTTGGAGACTGGCATTTGATGGGTATACTTGCATGAAATGAGGTTTGCTGCAGCCATTTTCTCCAAAACTATCATCATGTATGAAAAATTTGATATCGCTTTGGAAGTCTCCTGCATTTTTAGTATTCTTCTTTTGGACATTTTTACTGACTCCTCCATCTCCTTAGAGGATTTATTTTACAACAAAGTCATGTAGGAAAGGCCTTTTTCTAAGCTTCATTTCCATAGAAATACCAGGAGAATTGATGTTTTTTATCACTTCTAATGATTATGAATCAACAACCGAACTCCCAGGAATAAAGTTGACCTGGCATATTGGCAGGGAAGGCTACAATTAGTATTCTTTTAGTCTCTGTTAATTGCCTAACGGGTGACAGGAATATGTTAATACAAAATGAGCTATCAGAGGGATGAAGTCTTTTATCATGTTGCCCTCCTAAATATTAGTACACTAACTGGCCATTGATGTTTGTAAACAGAGATTCAGATAAATGCACATTCCTGTCTTTGATAATGTTGTAGATTAATTGCCATTTCGTCTTAATTTAATAAGAGAACCCTTTGGCTTTTTTTTTTAAATAAAAGCTTGCACATAAAATGAAATTATTGAGATAATGACAGTATAATGAGTATAGATTGTGGTACAAATCTTCTGGAGAGACACGGACATTCCAGGAACATGGTCAAGCAGCCCTGTATTGAAAACAAACCAAATGTTCTCAGTCTACCATAGTTCAGGTTCAGCACCACTGCTATAAAGTAAAGTAACTGTGATATTTTAATTGATGGAGAGTCACTGACTCTCATCCCAAAGAGGTTTAACTGGGAGTTTCGGAGCTCTTTCTGACCAGTGTCATCCCTGCCATTTCATGAAGTGACCCATTGAGGAGCCATATCTATGCGTATGTACATTTCTGATAAATCACTTATGAGTCTGAGCTTAATAGGCAGGCTTACCTCCTCTACAGGCTCCAGGTCACACAATATCAAGGGCTTTGCATCATGTATAGAAGTCATATGCTGCCCATCACCTACTGTAAGTAGAGTCTACTTGGACATAACCATGTTAAATCATTTACGACTGCCTAGGATTGCATTAGGCTGTAGAATGGCACTGTTGAGTGTCTATAAGAGCTTACGTTGTCCTTCAAATCCTGGGATATTTACTCTCTGGTTTTCTGCAGAAAGTTTGCTAACCTCATGAAGGGGTCCTGATTACTACAGCATGAATAACAGGCCTGTGTCATAATCACAGCCTGATCAGGAGACGTGAGACTGGCAAGTTCCCTGTCTTTATAGCAAACCCTAAATGAGACTAGAAAGAAAACTTTGCTCGGAAGGAAAATATCACTTCACCCATTAGTCACTTATCATAAGCACAGCCATGAGAAAATTCTGGCTAAAGAAAGGCCCATGCCTTGCCCATTAGGCAAACCCAAGTATGCCACTGCCTCCTCCAACAGTGGCTTTGTGGTCGTTGTGATAGCAAGTCAGATGGAAGGATCTTAAAGTGCTACTGGTTGGTACTCAGTGGGTTTAGTTGCTACAGTCATAGTCATACCTAAGGCCTGAAATTCCAGAGAAAGTCAGAAAAAAAGTTGAGCTCTCCAGCTTTTATGATGTAAGAAAACACCAGTAAAGAGGAAAGAACAAAGTTGGCATGCGCCCGTTAATGGTGTTGTATGTCTTCCCATTTCTACCCTTGAGAATAGAGATCCATGCTAATTATTTGATAAATCCCACATAAATGATTCAGAGAGTTTGTTACATTGTAAGACCTTCAGATGGACTCTCTTAGGGGATTTTTTTGCTCAAGTCCATGATTTATTGTGGAAGTGTGTCAGGAGTGGGGGAAGCAGTTGGAAGATCTTCCAGGAACCCCCTGAGCTTTGCATGGTTCATACCAAGGTTCAATCATGGTTGCTGATCTTAACTCCTATTTTAATCTCTTATTTTTCTAGAAAAAAGCAATAGAATATCTTTCCATCATAGTTAATGCTTGTTGTCGCTTTTTAGTTTCTCCTAGATTTCTAACATTTTCCTTAATTTTAAAATTATAAGCAAAAATTGAATAAAAGATTTCTAGTCAAAGTACAATAAAATTATTTTGGAGTGAGCAAAAACATTAAAGGTGTGAGGGACTTTCTGATGGGGATCCTCGTACTGTATGGGAGATCTTGGTGATAAAGAGCCATAGGGGTAGGATGCAGTGTCTTCTGCCCCATCAGCCTTACTGAAAAGAAAGAGAGAGAGGCTCCACCTCCACCGTGCCTGTAAACAGTTAGGAAATGGGTTTGGAACTAAAATTCAACCAACAAGGACTCCACATCCAGAGACCATCTGCAAAGCTGGCCAAGCTGATTGTCCCTTCAGAGAAAGGCCATGGTCAGTAGTGAGGGTGGGATGGGAAAGCTTATGGTCTTCTGAAAAGGCTTAGAATATCTACTAAGAGGTAGAGGGACTGCCTTTAGGTCGTATTATTCTTCTTAGGAGGGAGGAGGAGGAGGAGAGGAGGAGGAGGAGGGAGGAGAAGAAGGAGAAGGAGAAGGGTCAGAAAAAACTTTCAAGATAAGTTTCTTCTTCTCTTCTTCTCCTCCTCTCCTCCTTTCCTTCTGCTTCTGCTGCTTCTTCTGCTTCTTCTGCTTCTTCTTTCTTCTTCTTCATATCTCGATTCTTTATTTTTCTCCAAGAAGTGTTTTTCATCTCCAGTCTTGCGTCATCTCGTGAGCCATAGATGCCAATTTAATTATTTTCTCAGCTCTGGGCATGGAGCTCAGGGCTAGAGGACTTGTCTGGTAATCATGAAGCCCTGGCTTCAATTCTCAGTCCCACAAAAGAAAAACCTCTTTTCTACCTAGTGCCAGCAGACTCAGTTTCTGTTGCTTTCAAGTAACGAACGTGGCTAAGAGAGACATTCTACACAGTGCCCGAGAACCTCAGCACTGCCTCCAGTTCACCACCAACTGCACTTCAGGGTGAGCGTGGCAGAAAGAGGCAGCTACCTCATCTCAGGCCTTCCTTATTTTGAATATCTCACAGATAGCTTTCAGAACATGCATCCATTATCATATAGATAGAGAATAATGAATTTCCCCTCTCTGCTCATGTGCAAAAAATGACCGATGCTTTAAATAGAAAGTAATCAGTAAGGTGAATACTGGATACTATCTTGCAGAAGACCTCCAAGCTCTAGTTCAAATTGTATGTTCTCGTTATCATTTCTAATGACATCCATTGTAGACTGTAATGACCACTAATTATTCTCTCTGCCAAGGATGGCCACTCTAAGTGGGATTTGATGAACTCTCTGGTAAATGCCCTTTGGAAGTCTGAACTGAAACACCCTTGGTACCAGGTTCATGTCCTCATAGTATTGTTTGACTCATTGTTGGACGACCCCTTCTCTAGAGTTAACGTCTTCAGCTTGCGGAATGAGTGTCATGTCTTTGAGCTTCAGCACCAGTCACAGTGCCTGCATGGCAGCTGGTTGCTAAGTAATGCTTGACAAGGAGAGCTAGAGAATGCCTATGCCGGGGGTGTTCTGAAATATTGGTCTGTCCCTTCATCAGATACGACTCCAATTTTAACAAGAGAGTGTTTGGGAAACCATATTTCTAATTCTGAGGTAGAGGCTATGTTTGTGAAGATTGTCATCACTTGTCATGGTGATCCAAGAGATATTGGGAGATACAGGGGCCCTAATTCCTCAAGTCACAAGAATAGATTCTATGTTCGGGATGACCACGAATCCAAGAGCTTCTAAGAATCCTGGGCTGATATCACTTTCAATCTACAGAGTGCATGAACTTGTAGCAATTCCATTTCAGGTCAAGTTTTAAAAATAGAAAAAAAGATAGGAATGTTAAAAGGAATATATTTTCAGCAACAGACAGATGTATTTAACAAAGTTTCACACTCCTTTGAGTCCCCCAAATATGAGGGCCAGTGGGTAAATCTCCTAACGTCCCCTCCAGTTTACCGGATCTGCTCATCCTCTACCACAACCTGATTCTCTAGGTCTATAGTCATCCACGACTGAGCACAGTGACGGTTCTTTCCACTGGACTCACCAAGTACAGTATTAGGACCTTTTATTCTTAGCACTGGTTCCTTCTGGTCACAGCTTAATTCCTTGATATTCATGGGTGTCTCCGTGGGCAGTGACTTCAGCATGATCTATCTGTATATGGTCCAAAGGGTGAAAATATGTGATTGAGATGTCCCTGATAAGGAAGGAGAAGATACGACTTGGGGTGTATACGGGATGAACATGAGCAAATAGGGACAACATAGATGTGTGTGGCATAGAAAGAGTTTGAAGAAAGAATATTAATTTTGCATGGAGGAGATTGGTGCAGTTGGGGGCTCCTTGTGGAAAGCAGAAGACTGTAGAACCCCATTCCTATTCAGACATTATGATGCTGATATGAATATCTAGCACGAGCCAGGACAACTAACAGTGGGCATATGGGGACTCATGAGTCAGCACAAAATGGCAGACATTGACTCAAAAGTGAATATAACGTAATCTGTTATGGTATGTGTTATGATATGATATATCTGGCAAAATGCCCCTTTTGTGCAATTGTGTATAAATATGGCTTTTCACAATCATCAGCCTGCTCGGGTGTGTCTGCCTGTAGGCCTGTGTTCCTACCTCTGTTCAGCCTACATACCAGTCACTGTGTGTGTCTCTGCTTACCTGTGTGTGGTCACATGTGCCTGGGTCTGCTGGCAGCTGCTTGACTAGTACTGGTGGATAAAACATGTCCTGTCTGTCTACCATTCCTTGCATTCCCTTCAACCTCCTGTCACCTATCCCATGACCCTCCTCCATTGCTGGTTTTGGATCTTGGACCTCACAGTGTTCCTCAGTTGGAGTACACAATGTAATTGGAGTAGGGGCAAGGTTCTTCTAGCAGCAGGAGATAGAGTTTCCCAGGAAGAAAGAGACTGTGGAAGAACACAGTGAAGCCTGAGAAACACTGTGGCATAGACGCCAAGTCAGGGAGGGGCGGCAGGAATAAACTGGCACGGTGAGAAGAGTCTCTTCACTGTAGGTCATTTGAAAGGAGTTCCGTATTTGGGCAGGGTGCAACATAATAAGCCGGAGGCTGTGGAAATCTAACAGCAGAAGCAAGATGGAAGATGTGTTAGGAGTCAAGACCAGAAGCCACTCTGGTTCACACCTCTGAAAACTAGCAGTCAAGACACTGAAGCAGGAGAAAGGAGAGTTTGAGGACGTCATAGCGGGATCCTGTCTCAAAAAGTTAATTAATCAAAAAGAAGTCAGGGCCAGAAGTTGTAGAGAGGCCAATCAGCAAGTGAGACATTTACAGTACTCTGATAGACGGCAGAGTGAAGAATGCCTTCTACGACAGTGGTGTGACAGATTGGCAGATCTGACTATGGCAATGGTAAGGGAGTGAATGCTTCAGAGGCTTGTGAAGTCAGGGCCGGAAGATGGAAGAAAGACCTGCATGTGTGCGGCCTCGTTGGCAGACTTCTCAACAGTGACATCCACTAGGATAAGGAGCAAAGGGAAGGGAGAAAAATGCTGGCTCTAGTTTGAACATTTGAGATAAAAGGTGTCCCTTGAATACCCGGATGGAGCTGGAGAGGAAGTCTCTGTACAGATGGACTAGAGAAAAGGCCTGGAGTGGAGGTGTACATTTGCATCCAACATTTACTGGGTGAGTACTCATCCTATAAGCTCAGGGAGAGCAATGAACCTCTTCGAGCATTCTGCTCACCTGTATGATGGGGATAAAGCAGCACCTACTGCCGGTGCTAATGTATCTATAATCTACACACAGGATGCCAACCAACTAGGATAGGGAGTTTAGGGCCATACTGGGTTCCATGATGAGTTCAGTCCAGTCTGAATAAACAATAGGTTCTGTAAATATTCGATAGCTTGTCCTATGCTAGCTTCTTAAAACCATGAGAAGCTGTTCCACAGTGATGTTTATCTGCGCATGCTTTGCCTTTAAAACCAAAACAAAAAAGCAAAACAAATAATACATCCTGAAATGAGCCATGCTTCCTCCTGACTGGGAGGTTTCCTACAAGGAGCATGGTTCAGTCTCTGTTGCTCTTACTCTTTATAGAGTCTATGCCAGCCCTCCAGCCCGGGACTTACTGATGAATGTGTGCCACCCACTGGAGTCTCTGCTGCTCTTACCAAACAGTTCTCCTTGCCCCCAAGCCCTGGGTACAGGGGCAAAGCAAGCGAATATAAAGAAAGGACATAGTCACCATGTACCCGCTTATTTTTGTTTGTGTACTGCGGATTTCTTTCTTTGTGGAGTTAGAGTATCCCCTCACCAGGCCCATATGCTGGATCTTCATGAGACCCTTGTAGGTGACTTCAGACTGTCACCTGTCAGTGTGTCTGCTGAGTTTCGTGAAACTTTCCATCTGGAAATGAGTGACGTATTTGTGCAAGGGTCTTGGGGGAGCTCCAGTTGGAATCCAGTGTTTTGGGGTCTCTATTGTAGCTCCAGTTGGGTTAGTTACCTTTAATTTTAATTCCCGCTCTGGGGTGAGGGGTGCAAGCATGGGTAAAGGGGATTTCAAGGGAAAGACACCTCTCAGAATGAATTCTGTAAAACATCCCAGCTAAGCAGTCAACTCAACCATATAATCAAAGGGCCAAGGAAGATCCGTACATTGCTCTGAGATTCTCTGTATCCACCAACAGTAGGTATTTCTTCCCCGGTAGGGCCCAATTCCACGGTATTTTTCTATTGTCAAATCTCTGCCCGACAACTGAGAACAAGTGTGCTTCCTGAGGACCTTAGTTTAACCCCCGTGTAAAGTTTCCCAACACTTTCGCCTATCTTGTAAAGGAAATTTGGTGGACGTACACTCAGGTTTGTCAATGCTAGCCAGGTGGCGGCATTTGATAATCTAATCAGAGGCAAAATCGAGGAGACGAAAGCCATATTATTGCTCTAATATATAGCAGACAAGATGAAAGCTTTCAAAGAACCCACAGCCCAGAGACCAAGCTGGTCAACTATGCTGCCTCAGCATTCTTAGCCTGTAGGAAGATGTTCTTAGCCTGGAACCAAAGAGAATAAAAAAACACATCGAGTACCAACAGTATTCCAAACCCTAATCACCACTGATTTGAATTTGTCAACATATAACATGATGCCCACTAGTGACCTTGCTTTGCGGGGCACACTGGCATGATGATGGGACCTAGTAACAAATACCTAGTGCCATTTAATGATGGAATGACATATCTCTGATATGGAAATTTTTACAGCACAGCAATTAAGCAGTTTAGAATTTTACGACAGTGCCTGGGCTTTCTATGAAAACAAAAAAAAAAAGGGAGGGAGGGGACCAATAAAGGGGCTGTGATGGATGGGCTAATCCCCACTGGAATTATACCATGTAATGCGGTGGAGACAACGCATTAGGATGGCATTGTGATGATTTGCTTGGTAGTCTGCTTCTGCATCCTCGTAACACAGGTTTTAGACTAAGCCAGTGTTCCTGCCCTTCTTCCTCACAGCCTGGGGCTGAGGGCTGAGCGGCAGCCACGTTGGTGGACCGTGAGTCTTGAGTACAGATGGGAAAGTTGGGGCGGAGCAATCTGCTGTGTGCATGGGATCCAGAGCGAAGGGGGCTTGCAGCAAGCCAGTCTGTCAGCAGGGGACAGAACAGGGGGCCATATGCTGCTCTTCTCCCTTCTGTCACCGAGTCTGCTGCCTCATCCTTCTGTCAGGGGACACTTTAATGATGAACATGTTTTAAACAGTTTTGTTTTACCTAGCAACAGCTTTTCTGAGAGGGGGTCTTAATTAGTCACCTTAACCCACTTTTGGTTTGGATTTTTTTTCCCTCTAAAGCATCCATTCATTTGTTCATTCATCTGGAAGAATCTCCCTCTTATTCATTACACACACACACACACATACACACACAAACACACACACACACACACACATCCTCCCTTCCCCCTCCCCTGGAGGCTGTTGTTACTGTTTCCATGAAAAAGTGTGTCCGCATTACAAAACTACTTCTAATAACTATATGCCATTTTTCTCTCTTTTATGCATACTTTAATACCACAATTAGCTTCGAAGGGTGGATTTTTCTTCCCTTTCAGGGGCGGTAAGCCTTTGTGGGGTTCGATAATAGGATCTGCATTTTAAAATGAAGCTTCATCTGGTGAAGTCTCTCTCTCTCTCTCTCTCTCTCTCTCTCTCTCTCTCTCTCTCTCTCCTTTTTTGAGATTTTGGTACTATGGGCTGCAGAGCAATCATTTCGACGTGAAAGGAACAGGCCTCCTGCTGCGATACAGGGCATTCCACTTCATCGTGAGGGAGAAGCAGAAAACTCGCCGTTTAATTTCAGCCGTTGTGCTATTGGTTCTCGTTTCAAAATTGATTCCCACAACCTAGAAAGATTTGTCAGTTACTGTTGAGCTGGTTCCCCTTTACTCAGCGCAAAGCATTTGAACACTAATCTCTAGGTTTCTAGGTTTAAAAATGCCAGTTTTCAAAAACACGCTACAATGCAAACTCTTTCATGGGAAACGCATTCAGATTCAAAAATGGCCTCATCCAAATGTTGAGAGTAAAAGGCTTCTCTTGCCCCACCCCCACCCCATGTCTTCGGTAGCAAAACTTGCTGAGTAGTTTAACAACTAAAAGACAATCCGGCCAAATGTGCTTAATCATTAACTCTCATTAGACAATAGCCCCCAATAAAAGCCAAATGCCACAGGCTAATTCCAGAAGGACTACCTCTGCTCTTACACTGGTGAACCAGATTCTGCCTTGTGGAGAACAGCCTCTCTTTCAAGACACCCGCTGTTTCTAGCAGAACCCAGGATCAGCTTAAGCCACAGGAGTGTTCACCGCAGAGCATCGGGGTTTTGTGTTTTCTCCTTAATGAGGGTGAGGAGTGCATAACAGAGGTACAATGGAAGCCAGGAAGAGTTGAGCCCTGAAGATACTTCTCAGAATGAATAGGACAGGCCTCAGTCTCTTGTAGTAGGTCAGTCATGGTCTTCAAATGAACATTTTTTTTTTGTCCCCACGCAGGTTGCAGAAGTCCACAGTTTTTGTTTAGAATTTTATAGACAGGCTTTCATAATCACTATATTCTTAAAACTTTTGAGTCACAGATTTTGTCTTTAGAGCAGCTTTGTATTTATAGAAAATTTGAGCAAAGTGTGCAGAGGCATTCTGTCTGTCGCCTCATGCCTTGAACAGTTTCTTACGGTGTTAATTTTGGACGTTACTGTGTGACATTTGTAACCAAGACTGAATCACTATTGATGTCTTATGAGCTAAAATCCATAGCTCACTTGGGATTTTGTGGGACACCCTCCATGGATTTGGACAAATGAGCAACAACGTGTATCACACAGTGTATCACACATCTCAGTGCCTTCAGTGTCTCTGTTCATTCGGTTCCAACTCAACTTCAGGAAATCAATAACCTTTTTTAGAATTTCCTCTGCCATTCAAATACAAATCCACAGATTTCTAGTTCTAAAAAAAGGTAAGTAAAAAATGTTGAAATGTAAAAGGTTTAATTAGAAATGTAACCTTCTAAGACTTTTTTTTTCCATTTTGTAAATTGGATTTTGGTTTCTGCTTTGTTTTCTCGTGACTTAGTAGTCATATCCGTTCTGTGGAAGTACCTCGATGAGAAACATGAGTGAGAAAAACCTACTATTCAAAGCTAGCAGCATGGATATATGAAGATAATATAGACATATACCTCGTTACCAATGGTAGAGATAGCATCTGCTTTGTTTGATTCTTAAATTTAAAGACAAATTTGAAAAGGTTACTGTATAAACTGGTATCGTGACTGCTCCATGGTATGGTGGAGGGGAAGGTTCTTATTGTAGGTATGAGAGAGAGTAAAAAGAGCAGAGAGAGAAAGAAGACTAGACTGAGCAGGCCCAGCAGACTGACCTGACCAGGGCTACCTGTGAAAAGAGGGAGAAGAGGGCGGGGTTTGGAGTGGGATGGGGGATGGAGCATAACAAAAATAGCAGGGTTATAAGGAGAATGAGTAGCTAGCAGAGGAAGCCCACAAGCTGGGGGAGTTTAGGGTAGGGAGGAGATGAGAAGGGCTAGGGCGCCAGCATGGACTTTGTATAACAGGTGCTCGTGATACTGAGGGGGGCTGGAGGCCAGCATGGACTTTGATATGCTGGTAGGTACCACAGGTAGTCATGGGTCCCTTCTGCCAGAGGTAAAGCAAAGGACTCCTTTTGGCAAAGGGGAACCAGTTTCACAAGTTCCTGAGGTATGCTGGCTTTTATCTGACCACCAGAAATCCTTCTGTAGTCCAGGTTGAGTTCATTTCTGGATATATGGGCTCCCTATTGGAATTTGGGGAACTGGAATTTTCTTCAAACCTGACAGCTATATATTTTTGAAAGTCTGAATGAGGCTAACTAGTAGTAACACATGTATTATAATTACTAAGGATAAGATACAGAAAATATAAACTGGAAAAAAAAATTTTTAAACTCTCAAAGTGAATTTGGTCAAGGATATTTAATAAGATTTATGGTTAACCAATAAGTGTCACACCATCAGATGCATATGCCAAAACAGATATATACATGCACATGTGGGTGCATGCCTGTATGTATGCATGCATGCATACATGCATGAGTGTGTGTGTGTGTGCATGTGTGTGTTCACACCTACATGAGTGGGCATGGCGGTTACTTGTTTGTTTGTTTGGTTGGTCTTGTGTGTGTTTGCCTATGGGGGTCAGAAGAGGTTGTCAGATGCTCTGGAGCTGGAGGTACAGTTGGAGTGTGATGTGTGCTGGGAACCAAACTTGAGTTTCCTAGAAGAGTAGTGGGTACTCTTACCCTCTGAGAAATCTCTCCAGCCCTCAAGGGGCACCATTTTAGTAGTGTGCTTTTGCTTATAGAGCTGATGTCAGGCGGTCTGTGATAATAACCTGTCGTGCATGTGAGCATCTCTAAAGATGCTCAAGAGTGGCCTTATTTGCTTACATGGCCATAGATTCACAGGCCTGCTTGGTACTGTCAGAGCTGAATTCATGACTAATTGTTGGACACCTTTCTACCACTAGCGCCTAACAAGATTTTGTTATAGAAAATCAACATCTTTGAGAAGCACAGACTCAGAAAGAATCCTTGAAGGACTTTTGAAGAAATGCTGAATGCCAATGATCCTGAGAGAAAAGTCTGGACTGTGTGGAAACCAACCCCAGGTAAATGAGGAACTAGACTCTGATTTATCAAAAGCTCTTTCATATCTTGACTTTATTATGAAGAACTATGTAGCATCTTCCTATAGAGATTTGGTTGTTCAGTAACAGGTCACCTGCGTGTCAATCACTCTTTCCAGGAAGGCATATAGATACACTTTACTACAACCATTCAAAGGATTTACTGTGTTCAGCATATAAACACTTTAACTGCTTTATTAAGCATCTCTTAACCCAATTACTCACTTATGGGTTTTCCTTTGTTGTTGTTCCTTTTTCATTTTTTTTTAATGCTGGCCTCCAATTCAGAATCTTATGCATGCCATATAAGTGTACCATGAAGCAATCACCTGAGCCCTTGTTTAAAAATATTTTTTACTAACTATAGGTAGGGACTACTTGGTCGTTTCCCAGCCATCCAGACCTGAATAATAAAACAGAAAGTCTATTAATTACAACAATGTTTGCCCGGTGGCTTATGCATTTTCCTAGCTAACTCTTGCATCTTAAATTAACCCATTTCTATTAATCTGTCTATCACCACAAGGCTGTGGCCTACTGATAAGGTTCTGACATGTCCTTCTCCTTCAGCAGTTACATGGCATCTCTCCGACTCCACCTACGTTCTCTCTATATCTCTGCTCGCATTTCCCGCTGGCTTCACTCTACTAAACCATTGGCCAAAATAGCTTCTTTAATAACCAATGGTAATAAGACATACTCATAGCATCCAGAGGGGAATACCACATCAACTAACCTATTTTTAATTTTTACATACACTCCAATTTTGGTGTGTGTGTGTGTGTGTGTGTGTGTGTGTGTGTGTACCCATCCCCACGCATGAGTGCAGGCACAGGCCCCACGGCTTGCATGCGGAAGTCAGAGGATATCTTTTGTTAGCAGTCCTTACCTTCTACCTCGTTAGAGACAGAACCACTGTTGTTTCTCAACTGTACATGTCAGCCTAGCTAACCTGCAAACTTCCCAGAATTCTCCTCCACCTTCCGTCTCCTTATAGGAGCTCTAGAAATATGAACACTTACACCATACATCTGGTTTTTAATATGGGTTCTGAAGATTTGAAATTCAGTCCTTGTGCTTGTACAGCAAACGCTGTACCATCTCTTTTCAGCCTTATAGACTATTTAAGGATGATATGGAACCAATGTCATCCTCCTCAACAATGATCTTCTTGGGAGACATTCTGGCATTGTGTCTCAGTGCACACAGACAGCCTGAGTTTCCACTGGTGTCCATACACGACTGCACTATAATTTGAGTAAGCTCCTGTGGTAAATATGTTTGTGCGTGATGTTATAGCCACATCACTGCAACCTGGGCTGTACATGTGAGTCACGATATCTACAGCGTCAATTTTGATGCCTGGACTGAGGAGTCTGGAGAGTCTTATCTATAGGCAAGATTTTAATGTCCCTTGCATCTATTTGTTCTGCATTTATTAATTAATAGCTTTTATATAAAAGGAACTGTGCTGGCCATTAAGAAAATGGAGGTAGACAAGCATCAATTATGTGAGCATAGAATCACTGCCTATTTTTTTAAAAATTCAGTAGTAGCTGATAATGGTGCCAACAAGTGATAGTATTTATTATTCATGTGTTATAAATAGTATGTGTTAGGTAAATAGTCCGATGAACCCTTAACATCCTTTTAAAAGTTAGCATTGAAGTGAAGGCTGGATGGCTCAGTGGGTAAAAAGCGGCACTCAAGCCTGACGACCTGAGTTTGCTCTCTGGAGCCCACATGAGAAGCTGGATGTGGTGGCATGCATCTGGAGCCCATGCATTCCTGCAGGAATATCAGAGACAGAGACAGGAAACTGACAAAAGCTTTTGGACCAGACAATCCACAAAGCAGCAGCGAAACATGAGAGGCCCTGCCTTGAAAAGGTGAAAAGGCAAGAACAGACTCTGAAAAGTTGCCCACTGGCCTCCTGTGCACAGCATGCAAGCCTGTACCTGTACATGTGCACAAGTGTGTGCACGTGTGTGTGTGTGTGCATGTACAGACCTACATGGCTTATGATTATATCTATATGGAGGATGATTACACACTGTGTATGGAGTGTGACTATACACTGATGATATAGCTGTTTGTGCTATTTATTAGAAATCCAGAGAGAGGGGTGTGATCATTAATGTTAGGATTCTTGAATGGACTCCTGATGTTACAGTCCTGTCACCATATGGGCTGCTGAATCCTCACCGCTTTCTCCAGTGCCAGCCCCCTTCTCTACTTGTTGTCTCTCTTGGTGGGGGATACAGTTGCACCCGTGGAAGGGAAGCCCCCAGACTGAATGAGGGAGAGTCCACGCCTCCCCACTACCCACTGTGAGCACCATTTTCCTTGCCTTTGGAGTCTTACCAATATGACTTCTGAAAATGGGGTGGCTGGGAAGAAAGACCCCTTCTCCATGACTTCTCCATGACTTCTGAAAATGGGGTGGTTGGGAAGAAAGACCCCTTCTCCATGACTCTTTTCTCCCTAGATATCTTGATTTGGCAGAACAAGCAAGAGTCTGAGAATCCTAATCCTTTTGCCTCTTATCCTAACATCCGGAGCAAGGCAAGCTTTTACAATTTATCTCCACTCATTTTCCCAGAATCCATAAGAACCTCCAATTAATGAATATTTTATTTATCTATGTTTTTATGAATTTATTTTATATGTCTGCATCTTTAAAATTTTATGTGTATGAGGGTCTTGCCTACATGTAAGTCTGTGTGCCATATGTGTGCTGTACCCACAGAGAACAGAAGAGGTCAGATGCCCTAGAGCTGGAGTTATAGATCATTGTGAGATAAAATGTGGTTGCTGGGCATCAACCTCAGTCCTCTGGAAGAGCGGCCCGTGTTCTTAACTACTGAGCCTTCTCTATGGCCCCCACAGGAATCTTTTAAAGTGGGGAGCACACTTCCGTTTCTTCCCAGATACTTAGGGTGAAAGAGGTAAATCACACACACACACACACACACACACACACACACACACTCATGCCTCCCCTCTCACCACACACAGAGAGAGAAAAAGAGGAAGAAAGTGTTGGAAAGAAAGGACATTACAGCTTATGGTTCCACCCACGCTGGAACAATACCACCGGCTTTGTCTGCACATCGTAAAGAGCTATAAACACGGAAAACCATCTGTGAGACGACTGTTTTAAGTGTTGATGAACAATGCAGGGTTGTAATCCTCAAGAGACAGCTCCCTTCGGCTGAAGCCACTTCAGGGAGCAAGCTGCATTGTCACTGGATCGGGAACTGAGTCAACAGGAAAGGGCTAAGCAGGCTATGGGAGAGGGGGCGGTGGGAAGGCAAGGAGCTGCAAACCCCACGGAGATGCTGCTGCTCTTCAGGTGGATACAGTCTTGGCTTGCAGCTGCCTGCCAGGCACCCTTATTGGTAGGTATTGGAAGTCTTGTTCCGAAAAACAGTAGACTTCCAGCCATCCCTCTCGAGGAAACCCTCTAAACATATCAAGCTTAACTGAGAATTAAGGTTCAGGGCATGCTTTTCTGATTGTATTCTCTTAAATTCCCCACTGTAGTTAGGGAAAGTGATGGAAAGCCTTCTGGTGGTCTCCAGCCCAGCATGCTCCCAAAACAGCGAAGCCCTTCCCCTGTTCCGAAGCCCCTCCCCTGTTGTGCTCCAAACAGCACCTATCACTTCCCTCTGGCCTCTTGGACTTTGCCCAACCCCTAAGATGCTTATTTTATTCTACTAGCTAGACTGAGTAAAAAAAAAAAAAAATCATGCTCCCATGCATGTTTGTTCAAAGAGCTACAATTGCAATGAAAAGGTAAAGAGAAATTGAAAGCAAAAAGGGATTTTTTTCCCCCACAAACACTAACAACTAAAAAAGATAAGAGTGGCTATATTCACACCATAGTGGACTTCAAAGCAAGGCAAATTAGCAGAAAGGAGGAAGAATATGGAAAGGTGGTAAAAGTCTAGTTTGACAGAGAGATGGTAATCTTTACTGTGTCCGCACACAGTAAACTATCTTCAAAATGCTCAAAGAAAAACCCAAAGACGTCAAAAGAAGAATTAGACAGGCCTGCTGTTACACTTTGTCTTTATTTCTCTCCCAGTGATTACATGAAGAGGCAGACAAAAAAAAAAAAAAGAAAAGAAATTGTTCAAGTAAGTCTTTAAAAGAGTTGACCAAATATGTACCAGTTGTTTTTTTTTTCAGATTTGAATATTTGTTTCCCATACAGTCATTGTTCCAGTCAGAGTGTAGCATGCCCCTTATGGGTCCGTGTGTTTGAACACTTGGTGCCCAGCTGGTAGTGGTGTTTGTGGGGGGGGGGGGGTCTGTGAAGCATCTGGAAGTTGGTGCCCAACTGTTGGACATACGCTGCTAGAGGTAGGCCTTTGAACAGTCCACATCAGGTGCCATGCTAGCTCTCTCTGCTTCCTGTCTGTTGTAGCATGTTCAACCTGATCACACTCCTGCTTCCATGAATCTAGCAGATCCAACAGCCAAGCTTCCTTTACCATGACGGACTATATATACCCAGTCAAACACAAGAAAGGTAAGTCCATCCTTCCTAAAAAATGACATAATTTTGTTATTTTTATGGCTGAATGAAACCCTATTGTGGGTATGAACCATATTTGTTTATACAGAGTGGACATCTAGGCTAACTGCTTCCCTTGGCTCAAGAGTACAACCAGTACACACCGTTATTCAGGAATCTCTGCTGTGTGGTGTCTTAGAGTCCTTTAAGCAAATACCCAGTAGGAGTAGTGTATCAAGATCTTACGGTGGTTCTATTTTGAGTGTTGCGGAAGGTCATACTCATTCTCATATTCTAATGCCATCCCCAGTTTCTTTCCTTATCTTACAGCTTTCGCCAGGGACATCTTTCGTCTCCATGGCGGAATAGTTTCTAAGTGTGTTTTTTTTTTTCATTTATCCAGACAGCTGTGGATTGACTTGTTTCCCTGCCTTTACTCACAGAATGCTCATTATTGATATATAGAACAGCTGCTGATTTTTATACATCCATTTTATATCTTGCTACTTTATTGAAGTCATTTATCAAATATAAGGATTTTCTGGGAAAGTTTGGAATATTTTAAAGATACAGTCATTTCAAGAGCAAGTAGGGACAACTTGACTTCCCTCTTTACTTCTGTCTTAGTCAGGATTTCTATTGCTGTGAGGAGACAATGTGACCCTGGCAACTCTTATAAAGAACGGCATTTAATTGGGTGGTTTACAGTTCAGAAGTTCAGTCCGTTATCATCATGGTGGAACATGGCAGATATAGTGCTGGAGAGGTAGCTGAGAGTTCTACATCTTACACAGGAAGCAGGAAGTGATCTGAAGCACTGGATGTGGCTTGAACACATATGAGACCTCAAATCCCACCTCCAGAGTGACACACTGCCTCTAACAAGGCCACACCCACTCCAACAAAGCCACACCTCCTAAGAGTGCCACTCTTCATGAGTTGATGGAGGTGACTTACATTCAGACTATCACAGTCTTCCTTTTCATCATTACTTTCCCTGTTTTGCCAGCATGTATATTTGTGTGAGGGTGTCATGTCCTGGATCCAGGAGTTACAGACAAAGTGAGCTGTTATGTGGGTGCTGGAAATTGACACCCCCCCCCATCCTCTGTAAGAGCAGCCAATATTCTTGACCATTGAGCCATCTCTCCAGCTCCTATTCCTAGTTTCCTTAGGATTTTTATCATGAAAGAATGTTGAGTTTTGTCCAAAGCCTTTTCTGTGTCTGTTGGGATAGTTATGCAATTTCTCTCCCCAGGTCTATTTACGTGTGAGATTTCCTTGATGGCCTTGCAAAATCCAAGCACACTTGTATCCCCGGAATAAAGCAAGCTTGAACATGGTGCATGCTTTTTGCCATTTTTGTTGTGGTTTTGCTAGTGGTTTTGTTAAGAATTTCTGCCTCTGTCTTTGTTAGCAAAAGTGTCCATAGGGTTTTCCTTCTCCTATGTTGGCAATTTCTGATATCAGGGTCATGGTGGTCTCGTTGGAAGAGTTTAGTGATGCTTCTTCACTTTCTCTCTGTGGAATTGGTCTGCAGAGCACAGGAGCTTTTTATTCTTTAATAAATTCCTCGTAGAATTCACCAGTAAATTTCTCTAGTCCTGAGTTTTTCTTTATCAAAGACTCGTCAGCCCTGCTTGAGACTTGAACATTATGATCGTCCTTGATTTTTGCTGATTTACTTTTTTTAAAAAAAATATTTATTTATTTAGTATACAATATTCTGTGTGTGTGGATGCCCGCAGGTCAGAAGAGGGCACCAGACCCCATTACAGATGGTTGTGAGCCACCATGTGGTTGCTGGGAATTGAACTCAGGACCTTTGGAAGAACAAGCAATGCTCTTAACCACTGAGCCATCTCTCCAGCCCGCTGATTTACTTTTTAATGCGGTATTTCTTCTACCTTGTTCTTCATTACTGATACACTTCCTGCTGCTTGGTCTGGTCTGTTGGTAATGATTCTTGCTGGGCTTTTCATTGATTCTTGGAGTTTTTCATTGCCAACATTTTCATTTGTCTCTCTTTTTTTCCCCAAAATTTCAGCTTTTTTCTGAATATCTCAACCACCTGAAGACTTTTTCATTCAGGTTTGGTTTTCTCAACCCTGTGGTTGGCTTTCTTCTTCAAGTTCTGAGTTGACTTCTGTACTTCATTTGTCGGCTTCTTTGTGTCCTCCTTGAAGTCACTGACTATCTTTACAAGCAAATTTTTAATTCTCCATTTGGCATTTTGATTACTTTGGGTGTTTTAAAATTTATCAGTTGAGGCATCATAATCTTCTGGAAGATCCAAGTTGTATTGTTTTGCCGTATTTCTTCTGTTTTTGTGTTGTAATGTACAGGACTGTTGGTTTTCTCTATGTCAAGTTTAGGGAAAACAAATTCTTAGCTGGAATTGGTGATGGCTAGGACATGTTATACTACAGAGAGAAGCACCCAGTGAAAGTCTCTAGGCTAGCTCCCTGGAGAAAGATGGCTATTGGTTATTTTTAGCCTATTAGTACTATAATGTGAACAGACAGTTTTATTAATATAAAAGCTCTGCTTACACTGAAATGGTGAACTGCATTGTATGGTTTATTTCACAGTAGTTAAATGCCATCATAGAAAAAATGATTTAAAATTATGCTATTTGCCATCTTTGTACAAAATTTAAATGGATATAATTAAGTTGTATTATAGTTACTAGCTAGAAGGAAAATCCCCTGATGCTTAAATCATTCCCTTTGAAACTGCTGTAAGCTTGCTAGATGATTAGCTGCATAACTGTTATTTCCACAGATATACCAATGGGTGATTTGGTAGCATGTAAGTCAATGAAGGAAGTAATAGGTATTAAGGCATCGGCAGTGCTTCTAACGGTCCTGTTACATCCAAAGAACAATAAGAGTGTTGGAAACATTTAAATTGGGAGCAAATGGACATCATTTAAAAAGTCTGCAGCTCTAATCAGTCCTGAAGACATGGATAAGGACTAGCTAAGAGACTTAGGACCAAAAAAAAAAAAAAGATATCTAAAACTAAATCTTCGGTTAGCTTGGAGATATTTGGTGTCCTTAACTTTGATCCTGGGTGCCACTTAGCAAGTGTTTGCTGTTTTAAACACTGACCAGTGTTTCTGTTAGAGGAGTAAATGCATTTCTTCATAGAATGGACAGGATTCTATTAGTGTGTTAAATGGTGATCAGTAATGAAATGGTTTTGTGTCTTTTTTGTCTATATATTTCAAGCACTTACTTCTCTCTCCGTTTCTCAATAATATCCTCACTGTCACTTCAAATAGAAAAATTTGGAGCTAGCGAAACTGATGCCAAGAGCCTTGAGTCTTTTTTGTGGATACACACACTCATGAGTAGGATGCCTGCGGATGACTTTCCAAACTCATTTAAATTCATCTTTCATATTAGGTCCTTGGCCAAAAGATGTTTGCCTAGATAGGGATGGCTTCTGTGATGCGTTCTCTACAAAAGGGCTGCCAAAACTACCAAGGGAGAGAAACAAAGGGACGCCTCTCTTCTCTGTGACAAAGACATCTTTTCTCAGACATCTGAAATGATTGCCGCACTGTTACTGGGGACACTTGGGAAGTACTCTGTGATCCTACTCTAGATCTTTAGTTCTTCCTTTTCCTCCGATCTCAGAAGTCTCTGTCTCTCTATCTCTCCCCCTCGACCTCACTTTCTTTTCTCTCTATACTTTACCCATATCCAGATGAGGCAACTACTGAGCAGCAGTGATGAGCACATTGGTGATTGCTGTCTTATTACATCTGATATGTTTACATTGCTTCAACAAAAGCAATATTGAAAAATTCTCCTTGTAATAAGTTTTTACTTCCTTCATTATATATAAACATCAAAACCAGTCTTTTCAAAGTTAGCACATCACGAAGTTCACAATCTAGTATAAACGGTGTTAGATGAAAGACTGACCTGTATAATTGATGACAATGTGATGTATTCATGTTTCATAGGAAAAATTTTATATTGTAAAACAGATATATGTTTTATAGACATATATATTTGGAAAGAAATATACACCAAAAGGATATCATATGAAGGTACAAAGTTATGAACTTTTTTCTTTTTTTTAATTAACTTGCATTATATGTAAGAGAAAGGAGTTGTGTTAAAAAGTCCATTTCCTATATGAGTGCTAGCTTATCATTTTACCAAATATGTAACAAAACAAAAAAAAAAGCAAAACAAAACCTTTTATATCAGTAAATGTCAAGAGTTGCTCATGAGTCAAAGATAGAAGGCAATTGGAAAAGAGCGGGTACCGTGGGAGACCCTGCAGACACTATGCAGGGGGAGACCCTGCTGGCACTGTGCTTCTGTACTGAGCCTGGATTCTAATTGAAACAAACCAATTAAGAGCCATTTATGATGAGTACAGCCACCTAAGGCTTTAGGAGGCAGAAAGGTCTTTGCCTTTAGTTTGAAATCTCGATATGTGTATGTGCACTCTTAGAAGAATATGTGAAGTTCGGAGGATAATTCTAAGTAGTTGGCTCTCTCTCTCTCACACCACATAGGATCCAGGGACGAAGTCAGGTAGCAGACTAGGCAGGTTAGGGAACAATCACCTTTACCCACTGAACCATCTCTAGGGCCCTGGGTCTTTGCTTTGAAATCCAGCTTGCTGAATTCTCACACGAACCCTGAGACTGTGTATCCTAGATTTGTAGATGAGTGGGTTCATGCATCGCTCTTCCCAACACTTGGCATGACCAGCACAGGTCCAAGATTTTCATGGGCTTCACTTCATGGAAAATTTAACGGAAGAAAATTATCTTGGAGCATTGTCTGTAATAAGAACTCTCCAAATTCAAAGAACATTGATCTTGACCTCATTTTGAGATGTGAGTTGAGTGCCCACAGAAGCACTGTACTTGAACCTTACTTAGTCTTTAGGAAAGAAGTTCAAAATCCTCCTGTAGCCAGATATCCAGGACTAATCCAGTTTTCACAATAAGAATAGCATATTGTTAGTCCTAGAAAGCAGTATATCTTTGGAAATACAAGTGAAAGTGAGCCTGGAAGTTATAAAATTTCTAAAATATAATTGCATAAATGGTTAACGAGAAGCATCATAATAAATTGTCACAATGTAAAGTAGGCCAAGACGCTGGAATCTAATGGATTCCCATGCTTTTAGTTCCTCGGTCTGCTGGAGTCTTCGTCTCAAAGTTTACACCCTTTAGTGGAAAAATTAATTTCTCTTTCACAAGTTCCACTCACATTTTGTTGCTAATAAAACCAAGGATGTAAATACTATTAAGTACAAAACAGCCTGCTGTGTAATTGTTTCTAAGCAATTACAGATTATGTGGAGCCATTCGAGGAGCAGAGACAGTTTCTTCCAAGACACCAGCTCCCTGTACCTTGAAATTTTATTAGCCTAAGACTTTCGTACACCATATGTTAGACTATGAGACTAGCTGCAATTGAACAAACAACTTTCTGATATATAAGTGAATGATAACCTGATTTTAAATGTGTTTATCTAATGAGATAGTAACTGTAATTTACAGCACATATAAAAATCCCCACTGTTACTCCTGGTGCACCTTTCGCCTAAAAAGGGTGATGCAGAGAGATATGCTAATGATGATCGTCTTGGATTTTACCAAGTCAGTAATAAAATTTGCATTTGATATTGTGCACAGTAAACTGGGTTATTAGCCTTGAAAATGAGTCTCATAAAATTTAAATATAGGCTTAAATCATATTAACTGTCGGGTAGGTTTTCTGAGAGCCTTTAAAGCATTGCGCTGCTTCTGTAGTGTAGGGAATGCAGATGGTTGTGTGGCTCCGAGGAGGCCCCCAAAAGAACACAAACAAGAGCGTGGAAGATGCTCTGCAAAAGCATCCACTACTGTGGGCCCAGCTTTGGGAACCAGGCCTGAGTCAAGTGCCTGTAGATCCAGGAGGCTGGAGGTGGGTGGGACCAAAGAAGTGGTTCAAGGAGTGCATGCCTGGCTAAAGATCTGCCAGCTTGGAGCATCAGCAACAGGACCTGAATCTTCTCCTGGCATCTAAAAATCCCCCTCTCTCAATGCTTGGTAATACTGGCAAGATGGCAGTTATGAAGCGCTGCTTGTTATACTGATTGAAGAGACAGAGGTGTAGATTGAAAGTGGAAATGGTCACAATTTCTCCAGTAACTGTCTGTGGTCGTATCCTTTTCCTTCTGTTGATATAAATTCATAAATGCTTCCCTAACAAGAAAGCAATTAACTCAAACATGCACACAATACATTGTTAATTCTATGACGGAGTTAATGTCCTGCTCTGGTGTCCTCGCTTTTTTGGTCTTCCAACTAACCAGTTCTTCAGTCTTGGGATCCTTGGGGATTCCTTTCTCTGCCGCTCAGGATAGAGTCCCAATACTGCTCATCTTTTCTGAGTCCCTACTGCTCCTGGGGATGTTCTCATTTAATTCTTCTTGCTCGGTGCCTGGTCTATATGCTACTAACTCCACCAAGTAACTCCTTGGTCGTGCACATGACTTTCCAGTATAGTCAAACTGCTTCCCTGTTCCCCAGCCATGCTGTTCATTGTATGAGAATAATTACAGCACCTGCATTTTAGCTTTTCTGTGAAAATTCGGCAACTGAATCAGTAAGCATCTAGAACACAGCTCGGAGCTTGATGAACTTGACTGGTATTTTCTGCCTTTGTTATTGTCATTTCTATTCAACTTTTCTCCTTGGGTGTCCCATAAGAGCCTGAAATTCAGGCCCAATGAAGCCCCCGATACTTTTTATTCCAACCATAAATGATTGACTTTTCTACTTCCATTCACATTTACCCAGTCACCAAGTCTTACAAATCATGCTTCACTTAATTTCATTTTAGTCCCTTGTCCCTAAGTCAAATGTCTCTTAAATCAAGCTTCAGTGTGCCTGGATCCCTGCAGCAGCTTCCAAACCATCCAATACTTGGCCACATTGTACTTGCCAGAGTGATCTTCAAAACAACCCCACCACACAAAAAAACATTATCATGATAGCTCTCAAACAGACAGTATTTCAATAGCTTGCAGAACCCTCAAAACCATATAAACCCTGTAGCCCTGTGTTCTTGAGGCTGTTTATAATGGACATTACTTATTACTTAAATTTGTGTGGCTCCTGAGCCCAGATGGTCAGGATAAGAAAACTATTGTCTGTGGCCAAATCTACCCACTGCCTGTTTTGGTCGAGTTTGCAAACTAAGAAACATTTTTCACAGTGTTTAATGTGAACTCTTTAAGAGCCGTAGTGATATCAGGCAGCTAAGAGCACTTAGCGATCCTGCAGAAGACATGGATTCTGCTCCCAATACCTCTACAGCAGCTCACAACTGTTGTTTGTCTTCAGTTCCAGAGAATTTGATGCCCTCTTCTGCCCTCTTCAGGCACCAGGTGTACACGTGGAGCAATGCATATATGCCTACAAAATAAAAGTAGTTAATTAAATGTAAACTATTAGAGCAAATAAACATAAAAGGAAGACAATTTGCCTTTTGTCACAAACAGCTACTTGAAAAGTTGAGAAAGACACCTCTGGAATAGTAGCACAGAAGGTTTGCCATCTGGTTATCAACAGAACAAGTTTGTCAACTTTAGCTTTGTATCCATTTGTGAGCATTTTGGCCTCTATACCACCTATACTTGTGCATCTTAACATTTTTTTGTACACACAATAGGTATGAACTTTATCTCTCTTGCCAACTAAAACTGCATCTATAAAATCTAATTAAATATCTATTCTGGCTGCTCCCATCAGAGTCAGTATTTTCTTTTCCAGCACTGAATGCACACAAAGTGATACTATTTATTCTTCAGCCACAGCAGGCATTCAGCCACAATTTGTTCCCTGAGTTAATTTGAAAGATCAGTCCACGCCACCATCATCATTCCTAAAACATTATCCTATAAGTGACTACTTTCTGAATGAGTGTTTTTTGATTATATGCTTAAATTCTATGCCCCTAACATACAGTTTGGTTCATGCTAACTTATAAATCACAGACAACAGTGAGTTATATGTCTTAAATAACAATAAATCAATAAATTCACTGGTCAGATAATCCTATATAATGTGGATGCTCAAAAGATGAAGAGAGTTCACTGTAACTGGTGGTTGAAATAACTTAGCAAGTTCTGTAATACAAGGAAGTTTAATATCTCTTATTCATTCTTCTTGAAATCCAGTAGGGCTATTCTTTAGGAGATCACCTGTAGGTGTAGACATGAACAACTGAACAGAAAAATTTAAAATATATGCAGACTAATTTTTATGTAAATGTGATTTACAAGACAAAATAAATACTTTATAAGTACTAATTAGCTCTACAGGATATCTGTACTTAAAATACTTTATTAGAATATGGGGAGGGAGAGAACAGTTACACAATATTCAAGTCCCATCCACTAAAACCAGTGTGAGATCCTTTAATCAATATAATGCATCAATACAGCCCTTTAAATCAGTTTAGTGAACAAATGCTTGCTGAATGCCTGTTGGTGCATTATACATCTGTAGGAGCTACAGAGGAAAGATTTCCTTCATTGATACCATCAAACATCTCCTTTAGAACTAGTCATCCTGCTGTGCCTGCATCACACAGAACTCTCAAATGAGATCACCACAGAGCTGATATCCATATATAAATAAGCTGGGGTTTATTGATTACCAGTTAGCTAACTCAGACCACAATTTAACAGTCTGACACAGAGGATGGGGGATAAGGGCCCAAGACTCTAGGGTAAGAGAATTTTAAAGTGAAAAACTGCAGGCAGGGTGGCACAGGCCTTGACACTTCAGGATTGTGTAAAGCTACACAACTTTTGAAATCGTTGGTTGGGGTATAGGTGAATTTCAAAACAGTGACACTCAGCACACAAGAATTTCAAAACAGTAGTTAATCAGATACTACAAGGACATTTGAAGCAAGCAGATGTTGTTTGGACACTCTGATGATGTCACTTTTACCAGGGCTGGTACAGTTTTTTTGGGAATGTTTATGACTTTAATGGGCTACATTCACCAGCGCAAACAACCTCATAAAATAAATTGGCACCAACATGGCCAAATAAAACTAAAACCTGAGAGAGTTTAAGAAGGAATCCTAGGCAAAAACAAACAACAACAAAAAAAGAGTTAAGCAAGGCTTAACACCATGGCTCCTTTAAGAGAGGTTTTACTGATTCATTGGTAGCAGAACAAAAAAAAGCCAGGCAGTTTTGAAACAGCTGTTTTCTGGGCCATGCTGCCAGTTCAAACTCTGGCTCTTTCAGGAGGGTGAGCATTTAAATGGGGTTTGTGGACAGCATGATGCAAGTTACTTCATGGCAGTATGGGACAACTGGTTATCAGAGTTGAGGTGGTGAGAAAGGTTCCCACCGGCATTCTCAGAGGCAGTTAGTGAACATTCACCACGTTGGACTGGGCAGAGCAAGCAGGCAGGGCTGTATTTGTCCTAGCAATGCCACCACTTAGGTTTTTAAGAAGCACTTAGCATTTTAAGAAGCCATCCTGGTCTCAAAAGGATTACAGATATACAATAAAGACAAATTCAGATGGAAAACACCTCTAAATGAGTCACAGTGTTGGATAAATGTATATAGGCTTGGAAGAGAGAAGAAAAAGAGTACAGAGAGTTATAAAATGAAATAAATGGTTTTAAAAAGCAAAGTCTTTAAAGTAACAGAGTACAGTCATAGATTAAAGTGGTAAAGATTATAAAATAAATATTAAAAATAGAGTAAAAACAAATAATCCATGTAAAGAAGGAATATACAAAGAGTCTGGATTATATATATTATTGGGTTTTTTCATTTATTTTACTGTAAAGGATCTTAGTACACAGAAACATTTCATTGTATGGGCTGCTAAGTTAAACCAACCTATATATTTTAAAGGTATCTTGACTTTAGAATTTGGGTCTAAGGATATGTTTCTTTGTAAAAGAGGTTTTCTTTTGTTTCCACAGAAGATGAGGACCTATGGATTGCTTCCAGACTAATGTGGTTTGATGGACCAAGACCCCCTAAAAGGTTGCCATAAATGCACCCAAAAATATTTTACCCAATAGACAGTAGGAAATAGTTTGGAGAGAACTAGGCCAAATTCCCAAATACTGTCTATAAATGTTTGTTTATATTTAAAGGGGGATATGCTATAGAGATTTGCATTGGTATGGATCTTGCTTTATTAATACAAATTTAAGGTCAATTTTGTTATACGTATATTTCTGCTCTTGATTAAGGTATTGTGTTTGTATAGCTCATTTAAAAATGTAATGCATAGTTAAGAAATATAGGTTAATAGATAATCATCTATAATAGTCAAGCTTGTAGTAATGTTAGTTAGGTTTTCTAGATGTACAGAGATATATTTTGGATAGATAGGCATTCTTCAAACTTTTCAAAGACTACAGAATATGCAATTTAATGTTTTAAAAAGTTAGGACTTTTCATGACAGTGAGACACATCTACTCTTGGCAGCACCAATCTACTTCAAGAGGAAGACGGGCATCCAAGAGACTCTTTATGGAGTTGGTTAGCCATTTCGGCAAAACACTGCTCTTGCCTGGACTTCTTTATGTTATGCTATAAAAACTGGACATGCAGATCCCACAGAAAAATGACTGCTGAAGCTGCCTAAAGAAGGTGAAACAATCCTTTGGCATTCCTGCTCCATGAAACAGTCTACCAGACATTCTGCAGGACACAGGAAAAGTAACTGACAAGCTACCAATATGGAACTATTGTTTAAATTTCCTGCTTCATGGAAAAGTCTGCTGGATAGTATGGGCCTGTTGGATGCCCCAACAATACAGAAGAACTTTGGGTGACTGTCCAGGTAGCGTGATGTCTCTGTCAATTCTAAAGTTTTGAAAATTGCTTACAATGCACTTTCTGTTTACTTAGGTAGTATTATATCCTTCTGAAGTCTTTGATGGAATTTAAGAATATATAATTATAGTTTTCCTTAGTTATGATAAGATATAAAGTAGATATAAATATTGTATCTATAATTCT
This sequence comes from Arvicola amphibius, assembly GCF_903992535.2. Taxonomy (NCBI): domain Eukaryota; kingdom Metazoa; phylum Chordata; class Mammalia; order Rodentia; family Cricetidae; genus Arvicola; species Arvicola amphibius. The sequence goes on from NC_052054.1 coordinate 27,692,580, forward strand.
TGCTTGATAACTGTTTTATTATATGTAATTTTACTATGTTAAAGTTAAAACCTTCCTTTTTATTTAAACAGAAAAGAGGAAATAGTGTGGGAGGTCCTTTTGTCTATGTGTTGCTTTCATTGCTTAATGAATAAAGAAACTGCTTTTAGCCTATAGCAGAGTAGGGCAGAACAGAGCGAAATGGGGAAAAATAAACTGAATGCTGGGAGAAAGAAGGCCGAGTCAGGGAGAAGCCATGTAGCCCTGCCGGAGACAGATGCTAGAACTTTACTCAGTAAACTACAGCTTCATGGCGATGCACAGATTAATGGAGATGGGTTAATTTAAAATAGGAGTTAGCCAGAAATATGCTTAAACTATTGGCCAAACAGTCTTGCAAATAATATGGTTTCTGTGTGTTTATTTCAGGGTTGAGCAGCTGGGAACAAACAAGCAGCCTCCCCACAACACACCCCCCTTATTAGGACCTGTCTAAAATGGAGTTCTTTCTCAAAATGGAGTTTGTTCTGCTCCTTCAATCCCTTCCAATAGAGGAAACTTTATAAAGCTATCTCAACTGGTTTCTGGATCCCCTGTGCCTTGTATAGGGAAGGTTTTAGCTCTTTCCTCCTAAATATGAGAAAAGAAACAGAGTCTTTAAAACGCATCTCTACCTTTTTCCCCCTTTTCTCTGTAAATTTTGTCCAGATCTCTTCATGGGCAAGATTTACAGAGAGAGGATAAAGGAGAGTTCAGAAAAGCTCTTAGGAAGGTGGAAAGAGCAGCTTAGGAGGCCCCCACAAACAGTAAGCAGTGCACAGGATATCCTTTAGCTGATACCTATTGTCAGTTTGTTTCCCATCAGCCTCTGTTATCCATAGACTGACAATGCGCTGTGGCGGGGAACTGATTGAAGTTGACTTTCCCTACTCATCTGCTCCTTGCTCCTCCCAGAGCATTATTATCTAAATAGTCCAGCATTGATGGAATGAGGGAGGCAGGATGGAGAACTTGATGAAATCGGGGAGGCAGGGTAGAGAACTTTCTCGTTCTTTAAATCAACAAAATGCAAAGGACTTTAATCTTCCTTTAAAAAGAGCATGGGTATGTGCTGGCCATGGTGATACATACCTATAATCCTAGCACTTGGGAGATGGAGACAAGAGGACCAGCAAATCAAGGTCACCCTTGGCTTCTTATGAAGTTTTAGGTCACACTGGGCTACATGAGACTTTGATATTTCAAATGAAACCAATGGGGCTTAGAGAGGTGGTTCAGTGGTTAAGAGCATTGACTGTTCTTCCAGGAGACCCAGGTTCAATTCTCCCGTAGGGCAGCTAACAACCATTTGTACCTATCGTTCCAGGGGATTGAACTCCCTCTTCTGGCCTCTGTGGATGCTGTACACACATAGTACACAAACGTACATTCAAGCAAAGCACCCAAATGCATATAAATTTTAAAATCTAAAAAAACAAACAAAAGAATACATCAAAAACCTCAACACTTACTACAATTTGTTTTGTCTATATTTAATATGTGTGTGTGTTGACATAATTTATTTCTTAATTCATAATTTCTATTTCTTAAATAGCCAGGAGGAAAGTTAATTTCAAAAGAATGAAATGAGAAAAAAGTTTCAAAGCTTGCAGCTTGAAAACCTGCATGTTTTGTTTTTTCCACCCAACTAACTATTCCTACCACCAACAACCCCCATCACCACCACCAAAAAAGACAAACTTCTGAAGAACAACTGATTGAAGACTGTCATGGCCTAACAATTGCTTGCTGTCTGAGCAAGGGACTCCTTATACTGACAGCCACCAGCTTAGCTTGGCTGTCAGTGCAATGTCCCAGACTAGGCTGGAGAGCTGAGTGTGTTTCTCCACTCAGGGTAGCGTTTTACCTAAGGACATTTTAAAGATCAGAATATGAGTGCAAGCATTTGGTGTCAACATGTTCAAGTGACAGCAGCTCCTGAAAGAGACACTGCTGTATGCATTTGAGCCCACCCAGAATGGACGCCAGTAGACTGGTGTAAACACCAGCCCCCAAGGAGCTTCCTCCAGTCAGGCTTCCAGCCTGACATGGAAGTGAGCCCTTACAAACATGCTTGTGTCATGACTGTGTCATGCTTGGGTTGTTCCTGTGTCTTGCCTGTGACGTGTTGGAAATAAGCAAGGAAGCAAAGTGTACATTTCTGTAATGGCAGGAAGTTTTCTGGCTCCAGAGTCTCACTTCTGTCTTTAAAATACATCCCCTGTATTTTTTTTTTTCAGAAAATGACACAGTTTTGCACAGATTCCAGCTTTACTAAGGGCCAGAATAAAAGCCTTTCCACTTTGGGAAGTCTCTGAGGGTCAATACAAAAGCAAAAATTTAATCTCATTTTTCCTATGCCCTTACCCTTTTATTTTAACTCAAAGTGATTTTCAAAACTGTCTGTGAATCACTGCACTGAGTGCGTTGCTCCGAGGAAATGAGTAGTTAACTATTTAATGCCAAATGAGGCCATGTTTTCGTTCCATCATATCCCTTGTAGAATGCTGCAAATTTGAAGAGTTCTGAGCCAAGCAGATGAGTGATTTTCTGTATTTTACTTTCATCTTTCCTTATTGTGCAGCCTTTTATTTGGGAACAGTGACTGCTTTCTGCCATTTGCTTAATGAGTTTGACATCATTCCTCTGGGCATCAGATTGGAGTAATAAAAGGAACAAAAAGTCACATCGCTTCATTCCTAGTGCCATACACAAAATTGCATGAAAACTAAGGCCAGAAAAATAAGTATCTGAGAATGCAAATGCTTTTCAGAATGAAAACCAAACTCCGGAGCTGATGCACTGTTGTTTTTTCCAATTTGTGCCATTGAGTTTTGATTCTGTCAGAAAGGGTGGAAGGAAGTAGACAGCAGCAAACAACTGTATTATAGCTGGTGTGTTATAGCGTCAGCATCCCCATTCTGTATGCATCTCCTCCCAAATATGGGAATTAATTAGCACAGACTGTGAGGGCAAGCAGATGGGCAACTCGGAAAAAGGGGTACAACTTTGGAGCAGACAAATAGATGAGACAAACCACTTACTGCAGGCATTCTCTGCAATAACTCCCTTCATCGAATTTCTCATAGGATGCTTCACTATGGTTCTGCCGGCTGTTCGATGAGTAAACAGTTATTGAGCCATCTCCATGTTCAAGGCTCTGGCACAGAGCACCATAGTAACTGTGCCTGTCGTCCTGTCCCAACTCTTCTCCACACTGAACTTCTAGCATTACAGCTAGCCTTTCAGGTCTGAGGTTTCCATCGCTCTAGGCGCTGCATGTGTGGATTCAAGCAACGTCTAATGAGAAATGTTTGGGGAAAGAAAACTTGTGTCTATACTGAAAATGTGCATTGGTCTTGTTACTACTGCCTATATATTAATTCCATGGTGTTTACATTATGTTATGTATTATCAGTAATCTAGAGATGACTGAAAGTCCATGAGGACATACATAAGTTTTACATAATTACTACATCATTTTTTAAAAGGGATTGGGTATCACAGATTTTGGTACACTGGAGTGACCCTAAAACCAATCCTCCACGCAGTGGGATGACTATAACTAAAAAAATGAGAACAGAACATAAAATATGGTTCTGTAGGTCTTCTTAATTGCTGTTTCATTTGTATGGACAACAACCCACTTACAATAGAAATTCTATATGTTTACTCCAACCCTCAACCTCTACTAACCTTTCCTTTGCCTCGTCTAACAGATATAACCATTAAACAGGGGCCCAGATGTCACTACTTCTCCCAGGGTATTGCAGTATCCATTGTTTTCTTGAGCCATACCCATACTTCTGCTAATTGCCCCTTTTAAAGCTCTCTCCACATTCCTCTATTGGCCTATTCCGTGTCTTTCCTTATTAGGAAAGATGTTTGATTGCCTGTTGAAGTTTGTATACAAAGGTACTAATGTGGGTACTCCTTCAAACTACATTCTATAAACCCAAACCAGACAGAATATAGTATCAGAAGATGCCTTTTTGATTAAAAAAAATGACTCCACTCTTGATATTCACAGCTTACAAGCCTTCATTCTCTTACCCCACCTCCAACCCCCGCCCTTGCCTCCTATCAGGACCAAATGGTGAAAGACTGGATGCTTCCTTCCTTGTTTCAAATCACACAATTCCTGGCTGCTGAACCTTCCACTGACTCCACCCCAACCAGACCACGACAAAGCCACAAAGCTGAGCCAGTATCCCTTCACCATTCTGATGCTGCCTTTGGACCTGCTGGGAACCCGCCCACTCCCTCCAGAAAGCCTCATTACGTGGCTCATAAACCTCCCTTTGCCCTCTGTGTACACACGTGGTCCCACAAGTGTCTCTACAAGAACCAAATCTAAAAGGATGGAATGCATTCTTTCTGCCGGGCATGACTACAGCAGTGCTCATCAATTCGCCACGAGTAAAATCCCACTGAACGTACACAAATATAAAGCACTGACCGCTAGCAGTGGAGACATGAGTAGAGCAGCCAGTGTTCCGCCATTCCAGCCAACATATGTGTGGCCTGCTGACCTCCTCCATAGACTTATCATTGTAAGTCATGGGTGATCGGAGAGTTAAGTAAACGTTCTCCCTTAAGTTGCTTTGGTCAGACCAACAGGAAAGGAACCCTTAGACAATAAGACATGCAGTAGTGAACGAGCAGCTGAGAGCTTGGGGGCCTCAGGAGCTGCCATCTGATGCAGAAAGTCTGCTAGTTGGAAAGTTGCCAGGGTTAAGAGTGGAAAGTCAAAGAGTCTAGATTTGGATACAGAAGAGGTGAATACCCCCGGTGGCAGCAATGGGTTCACCTGCTCATAAGCACAGAAGACCACATTTTCCTCGGCCCTCTTTGTATCTGGGCTGCCCATTAAGACGTTACTCTGAGGTAGGGTCTTCCGCCTCAGTGAATCCTCTCTGGAAATGCTCTCCTGGCTGAATCTAAGGCTGACAGTCAAGAGCGACCATCACCGCAGTTACTAATAAGCATAGCATCCATGATCCTGGGACTAGATCATAAGAATATTTAACATGTGGCCCATAGTCTTGTGAAAGAGAATCCAAAGTTGAAGTTTGCAGACATAACTTACCTAAGTCACCAGAAGCAATGATGGTCTTAGGGTCTGTGCCTACATATCCAAATCATCCTACCTATATTCTTAACTTTCTAAGACTTAAGGAACTCCATACAACATACCTATTAGGTTTTTCCTCCAAAACTCACGCTTCAGTGAGAAAGCACCATTAAACCTCAGATAAACGTGTATAAAATCCTCCATAGCACAAAGTACAATTTCATTATTATAGTGTAAATGGTTTTACAGACCAAGTGAACATAACCAAGATTAAAGGATCCATTACCACACTAGGATGGTAAAGTAAGAAGTTCTTATAGGAGGAAAATATAAGTACTGAAATATTTACAGGCTTGTTTTCCAATCCCTTTCCCTGTTTCTTAGCAACCTGACCTTCAAGTTTGTACCATCTGAGAGTTTGGAGCTTTCATTCCCAACTTTCTTTTCTGGCACCTCACCCTCACTAGGTCCTCAGGGTGTGAACATAGGAAGGGGACAGATTTATGTACTCAGTTTTGTTCTAGGTGAGTCGGGAGCTTTGTACGTGGGAAAGAGGATGATGAAAATGTATTAGTTACTTTTACCATTGCTATGACTCAATATCAATGAAAGCCACTTTTAAAAGAAGGATTTATTTTTGGCTCGTGGTGGGAAGAGCATGTGGCAGGAGCATGCAGGCGTTGCTCACGCTCCTTTTACAGTCTGGACGTGAAAACTGCCCACCATGATAGACAGTGTAAGCTTTGACTTCATAGGCATTATAGCCAGCATGTGGATGGGCTCGGTGACCGTTAGAGTGGAAACAAAACCCAGGCCAGGAGGTCAGAAAGGGCTGGACTCCATGCACTATCCACCCAGGAGTACTGGCTCATACTGAGAAAGACAATTGCTCAGTTTTGGTGGATTTTACAATTGCTTGACATGGACTTTGTTAAAATTAACTTCTATAGAGTGATGAGTAAACATTATGTTAAAAAAATAAATTCAAAAGTTATCCTTTCCCAATTTGGTTACTGATATTCATGCTCTTTGTTTATTGATATTTTTGCTATGGATTAAAACCCTAGGTCACATGTGTTATTGTACAGCTCTTCCCCATGCCATGTTCTCTGAGCTGGTAGCTTGATATTGCCCATGGTAAGATACACAATCCACGTGCACAGGCGAACATTACACGTTGTGCCTTGATTTAATGTTTTGTTAACTGCCTGAACTTTAAAAGGTGTTGGATGGAATGTTAGACATGCCACTTGCCACTTAAACACAAAATTGTGTTTTATCTGTCAGTGGTATAGAATGAATATCAGAAAGAAAAGAGAAAACATTTATTCTTTGTGCAAAAATTTCCAAGCAAATCAGTGAAGAGATGTTGATGAAGCGATTTCCAGTATAAGTCGACAATGTGTCATTTCTGGCTGGCTTATCACAAAGATACTACTCCGCATTCATTTGGGTCATATACATATTGTTCTTCTTGTTGACATTTCACGAGCATCCTCATTGCTTCTACCTCCCATTCAACACTGAATGCCTCTCAGAGCTTGGTGGTGGGGAACGGACTCATAACGGTATATTGTACAACAGTCAGAAGAGGCTCAGCTACGTGAAGACCTCAATATTCACACTTCTGTTTCTTCAGGGACCATCATCAGTCCTGCTTCCTCTGATTTGTATTTCATTTCTGCAGAAGATTATGCACATGGCAAGCATTCAAAAGATAAACGAAAGGTAAACACAAATTCAAAAGGTAAACACAGGATATCAGTCTCACTAAACTATCCCCAGACATCAAGTTCCCCTCTCCAAGTGGTACATTCTGCTGTATTTTCCTATTTTTCCTTCCAGATACAGTTTAAGAAGGTACAAATTACATGTCCATCAATGTTGTGTGTGTGTGTGGAGTGGGTGTAGGTATTCACACACGTGTGTACGTACAGGCATGTGGAGATCAGAGGTTAATATCTAGTGTCTTCTTCTGTTGCATCACACTTAATCATTTTCTCTTTTTTGTTGCTCCCAGCTATCTTGGGACTTGATTTGTACACCAGGCTGACCTCAGACTCACAGAGATCCACCTGCCTTTGCCTCCTAAGCGCTGGGATTAAAGGCATGAGCTGTGAGCGTGAGACACCACTGCCAGGCTCCACTTAGTTTCTGAGACAAGGTCTGTCGATGAACCTGGAACTAATGATTCGAAAGGACTGGCTAGTTGGCCAGCAAGCTCCAGTGATACCCCAGTCTCTGTTTACCCGACGGTGAGATTATAGCCTGCACCATCACTTATGTGAGTACTGAAGCTCTCAACACAGATCTTGGTGAGTGGTTGAGAGTCATTCTCTTGATCCTCTGAGCAACTTCCCCAGCCAGCCCTCCTTTACAAATGTTGGCATGATATAAGGTGATATATATATATATATATATATATATATATATATATCACCTTATATATGTATTACCTTATCGTGCTTTACTGACTAAAAGTTTCTTACAGAGCTTAAGATAATGTGAATAGTTCAATGAGAACCATGCACAGAATCCTAATGAATAAATAGTCTAAAGATCAGTATACAATAGAACCCACCAGGTCCCTATTGATAAGCATTTTAGCTTGTTCTTTTTCTTGCATTTTTAATATATGTAATATTACTGTGGTGAACACTTTTAGAATTGTAATCTTCAATCTCTATGGTTTGTTTGCTATTTTGTTATCAAAAATATTTATCAATGGAGATAATTAGATGGAGCATCCAATGATGATCAGAGCGAGTTCAACAAACTCACTAAAATATTTACTGAGTACTGACTGAGACCAGCGCTATCATTTTATTTGAGTATTAACTATTAGTTAAGTGCATCACTTTTTACTTCAAACATATATTAATAACCTAGGAGGAAAGATTTTTTTAATTTTATAAAACAAGAAAAACATGCTACTTGACAAAGTAAAATTAATTCAAACTGGAGCGATTAATCTAGGCTACTCCGATCATATGTGTGAATTTCCTTTTAAATTTACCATAAGCAACTTTCTCTAAAACACTATCACCGTGGCTAAACCTTGTTAGTCTTGCTACAGTGGCAATAGGTAGCAATTATTTGCTGAAGTTATAGCTGTTTGCATGGTAGTCTCCTTTCGTCTAGCATTTAATCCTCTCTCTCTCTCTCTCTCTCTCTCTCTCTCTCTCTCTCTCTCTCTCTCTCTCTCTCTCTCTCTCTCTCTCGGTCTTTTACTCACATACTTGTATAACATCCCCTAGAAAGCAGGCTCGTATCTCCACACAAGGAATTTAGTCTAATGTGGAAGTTCCTGTCTTTCCCATGCCCTAGACATCACCTTTGATAGCCTGGGAGCCTTTTCATGGAATCTTCTGGAACTCCTTGGAGAGAGCCCACCTTGAATCAATGAGTTGCCTTTTCCACTAATAAGAGGACTGACATAAAAATGGCTGTGGGTATGGATAAGTTTGGTTTGGAACCAAAGGTCTAGAGAAAGTTTTTTACTACACTGGTTTCTCTAAAATAAAAAAAATGAAATTAAAATGAAGCTGTTTCTGAGCAGAGGATTGGAAGAAAGTTCCAGAAACAGTTGTATGGGATGTGGGAGTGTTGTGGATCCAGGAGGCGTGGCGTCTGGAAGCCGCCACGCCTCCTCTGCGTGCAGCCTTGTTCCCTCCTCACTACTATAACATCATTCCCCTCTTTAAAGATCCCCAGGTGTTTGCTAAATTTATAAACACGAGCTCAGTTTCATTGATCTTGTGCTTGAGGCTCTTTGCAAATGTCCCCTGGGGACCTCTCTACTCTCTACTTTCCCACACACATCTTTGTCTCTACCACAAAATGTGTTCAACCCAGAGACAGGCTTATCAGACATACACTGCTGCACAAGCTTGCAATGCTCTTCCAGCCATGGCCATCCCAAATCCTCCGGAACTTACTTCAAATCTTATATTCTGTAGGAGGAATACTTTCACCTGCTTCTACATCCTCTCTTTACGTTCCTACAATTCCTCGTGGGACATTTATGAAGCAACTCCAATTGCTAATCATTGTGTCTTGAGGAGATGTAAGCAAACAGCTACTCATCCCAGATAGGATACTTCCAGAGTCCAGCTTGGTGAACCAGTTTTCTTGGGGTATACAGGAATACAAGGAAGAGGTTGCTTACAGGAGAAGAAATATTGCAAAGACAGGTGCATCATCAAAACTCACCTCAATATAGGTGACAGCTTGTAAAAGCTGGAAACTTGGGGCACACTGCATGGCCTACATGCGGTGTGACAGGTTGGAAGGTGTCCTTCCCAGGTAGCTCTGAGCCTTTATTGAGAAGTTTGGCTGCTCTCTGCTTCTTCTAAGCAGTTCAGCAGGTTTCTACTTTCTCCAGGTTGCTAAGCTGGACTGTGCTTGTAGTCAACTCTGCTGGACTGAGCATCTTCTAGCTCAGTTTGTACTGAAGTTCCTCAGCAGTCTGTACTGCTAATGTGTGCTTCTAGAGAGCTGTACCTAGGGGCTGCTTGAAGTTATTTTAGCTTAGTTTTTACTTTCTGAGCCTTTGTTTTACCTCCATGCAAATATCCCGAATTTCAATGAACTTCTCTTCAAAATGGAAGATTTTAATCTCAGAAGACACTGCCACACAATACAAATCAATTCACATAACTCTCTTGTCAAGTTTTGGAAGACAATGATTTATCAAATTTATACTTTCTCAGGAGGATTCTTAATCAGCCTTCAGAAGGATCAGAAATGTATTCACACACATTGTGTGTGTGCGCGTGTGTGTGCGTGTGTGTGTATGTGTGTGTATGTGTGTGTGTGTGTGATGTATGGATATGGAGAGAGAAAGAAAGAAAAGGAGGGAGAAGGGAAGAGAAGGAGGAAGGAAATGTTCTCTTTCACCGATGAGAAGATTGATTTATTGATGGCTGTGAATGTTGACAAACTTGTTGGTGTGCTATTAGTTTGGATCCAGACGCTCAGAGAAAGCTTCTTGCTACTCCATTTTCTCTGTGTGAAGGAAAACGAAAGCTGCTTTCTGTTTTGAAGACAGTTGTGTAGAAGCAGGAGTTCCATAGCAGGGACATGTGGAAGAGATTTGTCTTCAGGTCTGGCTTGATGTTCTTCAAGACCCCGGATTGAGAGTGACTGCAGCCATCTGGCTTTCCTGTGGAATTCATGCTGGGTCCTCTCTGGAACCCAAACTCCTCTCTTCTTTGTTGTTGCAAAAGCTGTAGCATCATAGCAAATTCAGACCTGGCAGCTGTAGTGATTAGCTGATGGTCTGCGTTCCTGCCGCCCTGCTCCCGGCCACTGGCTGTGGGGAGCTGCGGGCAGGCCTGCTTTTCATCCTGCCCGGCTCCCACATGGTTAGCTTTTACCCCGAAATAACAACACACAAATTGTATTCTTTTAAATACTGCCTGGCCCATTATTTTCTGCCTCTTACTCACATCTTGATTAACCCATATCTAATAATCTGTGTAGCACCACAAAGTGGTGCCTTACCGGGAAGTTTCTAGCGTACATCCATCTTGGGCTGGAGCTTCATTGCGTCTGTTTCCCTGAGGAGAGGCATGGTGGTCTGACTAACTTAGGAGAGGCGTGGCATCTGACTGAGCCATCTACCTCACTTCCTTCTTCCTGTTCTGTCTACTCCGCCCACCTAAAGGCTGGCCAATCAAATGGGCCAGGCAGTTTCTTTATTAGCCAATGGGAGCCCTCCATCATTTCCCCTTTTTCTGTTTAAACAAAAAAGAAAGGCTTTAACTTTAACATAGTAAAATTACATATAACAAAACAGTTATCAAGTAAGAATTACAGTTACAATATTTATATCCACTTTATCTTTTATCATAACTAAGGAAAACTATAACTATCTATTTATTCTTCAACTCCATCAAAGACTCCAGAAGGATATAATATTACCTAGGTGAACAAGAAGTAAGCTACTTCCAAAACTCTAGAAATCACAGAGACATCTTGCTACCTGGACAGTCACCCAAAGTTCTTTTGTACCATTGGGGCATCCATCTTCAGCCTTCAGGTCCGTAGTTTCCAGCAGACATTTTCACGAAGCAGGAAATTTCGAAGGCAGTTCAGTCACTTTCTGCTGTGTCCTGCAGAATGTCTCACAGACCCTTTCATGAGTCAGGAACCACAAAGAATCATCTCACATTTAGGCAAGTTCAGCAGTCCTCTCTGTGGGTTCTCTGTGTCCAGTTTATGCAACAGTCCAAGCAAGAGCAGTTTCTTGCCCAATGGTTATCAAACTCCATAAGGAGCCTCTTTGATGGCCATCTTCCTCTTGAAGTAGATTGGTGCTGCCAGGAGCAGACATGTCTCATTGTCATGAACAGTCCTAACTTATTAAAACATTTAAAATGCAATATTCTGTAGTCTTTGAAAGATATGAAGAATGCCTTTTTAACTTAAATATATCTCTATATATCTAGAAAATCTAACTAACATGACTATAAGCTTTACTATTATCAATGATTATCCATTAGCAACCTATATTTCCTAATTATACATTATATTCTTAAAATGAACTACACAATCACAATACCTTAATCAAGATTAGAAATACATATACATATAACAAAATTGACCTTAAAATCCTTACCAATGCAAATTATTCATATCTATATCATATCCCCCTTTAAATGTAAAAGAACACTTATAAACAATATTTGGGAACATGGACGTAGTTATTTCTCTCCAAACTGCTTCCTGCTGAATGGGGACGCTGTTAATCAGATATTTCATGGTGTAACCTGTGTGCCAGGTTCATCTCAGTCATCAGTTGGGTGAAGTAATTTTTTGAGGGTGTTCACAACAACCTTTCAGGAGGGCGTGGTCTATCATACCATATTGGGATAGAAGCAATCCATAGGGTCTCATTTTCTGTAAAAACAAAAGAATCTCTTTTCCAAAGTATCATATCCTTAGATCCAAATTCTGAAGTCAAAGTATTTTCAAAATATCTATGTTGGATTAGTTCAGCAGCATTTATAAACAAATCTCTTTTAGCAGCTGTTGCTCCTTCCTCAACATTCAAACAGTTCAAAGAGAGCACAATAGCATATAGTATCAAGATTCTCTGTGTATTTTCCATCTTTATGCAGCTTTACTTAACCTCTATTTTGTTTATTTTTACTTTTATTTTTTGAGACAGGTTCTCTGTATATCTTTGTCCTGGAATAACTCTGTAGACCAGGCTGTCCTCTGTCCTTGAACTCTCAGAAATCCATCTGTCTCTGCCTCCCCAGTGCTGGGATTAAAGGTGTGTGCTACAACACCTTGAACTCACAGAGATCTTTCCGTCTCTGCCTCCCAGGCATTCGGATTAAAGGTGTGTCCTGCCACACCTTGAAGTCACAGAGGTCAATCTACCTCTGCCTCCCAAGTGTTGGGATTAAAGGTTTATACCACCACAACAAACTACTTCCATTTTCTTTCTTTCTTTCTCTTTTTTTTAACTGTAAGAACTTTAACTTTTAGCCTGCATGTATTTTTAATTCACCGCAAACCATTTAGAGGTTTTCTTTGTCTTTGAATCTCTCTTTACTGTATATCTCTCTTTTTCTGACCACACGAGTCTTTAATTTACCAAGCAATATAGGTAGGATTAAAGCCGTGGCTTTGACAGCTAGATCCAGCCCATTCCTTAGCTTTCCAGCCTCCTGGCAGAGGTACCTGCTATAGCCTTGTTTATCACCACAACTCTGTGGCGGTTCAAGGTCCCTGCCAGCAAGCAAGCTGCAACAGTGTCAAACAACAGTCAGGACCACCTGCTTGAAAGAGTCAGAGTTTGTCCTGGCAGTACAGACCAGAACGCCAGCATTTTAAAACAGCACAACTTTTTTCCTGCTATGGCTGAAAACAAACAAGCATGCAGTCAGTTTTTATCAACGCCATTTAAGTGTTTCGTAGAAGGACCTCTTAATGAGCTGCAGGGTTTTGCAGCTGAAGCTGAGTCAGGAAGCCTCTCTTAGATGAGAGTGCTTGCTCAGACCCGAGAAATTGCTGTTATCAAGAAAACATGCTTTACTCTAGTCTTTCCCAAGCTTTCTCAGGCTTTCTGTGGATTCAGTTATCCACGTTGGGTGCCATTCTGTAGTGAGGGGCTGATGGTCTGCGTTCCTGCCGCCCTGCTCCCGGCCACTGGCTGTGGGGAGCTGCGGGCAGGCCTGCTTTTCATCCTGCCCGGCTCCCACATGGTTAGCTTTTACCCCGAAATAACAACACACAAATTGTATTCTTTTAAATACTGCCTGGCCCATTATTTTCTGCCTCTTACTCACATCTTGATTAACCCATATCTAATAATCTGTGTAGCACCACAAAGTGGTGCCTTACCGGGAAGTTTCTAGCGTACATCCATCTTGGGCTGGAGCTTCATTGCGTCTGTTTCCCTGAGGAGAGGCATGGTGGTCTGACTAACTTAGGAGAGGCGTGGCATCTGACTGAGCCATCTACCTCACTTCCTTCTTCCTGTTCTGTCTACTCCGCCCACCTAAAGGCTGGCCAATCAAATGGGCCAGGCAGTTTCTTTATTAGCCAATGGGAGCCCTCCATCAGGCAGCCATCATTTGGGAACACCTAACACCTCTCCATCCCCCGCACATACACACCCATCCCTGCCTTTGCTCTTGCAGCCTCTGTGGCCTGGGTGGGGCTTCCTGGAGCTCCCTGACAGCATCCTATGACCTGTGATATGCCTGAGTCGGAGGTTCCATTCACATTGTGAGCAGAGCCACTACCTTTCTGACTCTAAATGTCTGTGATATCCATTCAAAACTTACATTGATATTAGACTAGCTAGAGCTCTGTTTATAATAATCATTAATTCCACCAAAACTGGCCGTTCAAAATTGTAAGCTGCCTGGCCCATGTGTCGCCCTTCTCTCTAAGAGCAGGCAGTGCTGCAGCATTTGGCACACAGCCCCAAATCCCTTTATGATGGCTACTTGAGGTTGCAGACAGCCATCTACAAAAGGATCCCAAAGACACTGACTGAACTTGAAATTTTCTGAGGTTCTGGACAGTATCAGGAGCCAGGAAAAATGGCATTTGATTTTATCGGCTTGCCAAGATAAAGAGATAGCCACTTGTCTCACATTAAATCTAATAGTAAGCTACTAAAATATTCAGCAGGCTCTGTGCTGCAGCATCGATGTCTCAGATTTTTCAGGGGTCACAGGGTTTGACTAAAGTAGCATAGGAAGACGCCTGACCCTACTGACCATGGTGCAACCCTTTATCATCTGACTGGCTTGAGAAATTTAGGTAAGAGAATAAGACATCTTGTTGCTTAGGATTCTAAAACTGGCCTCTGCATGATATACTTGCAAATATTCCCAAGCAAGCAGAGTCATTCCAAAAGGCCAAGGGTGTGTGTTTGTATGTGTGTGTGTGTCCGTGTGTGAGGGTGGTGGTGTAGGTGTTCGGCAGAAGGGGGAATAGTTAATACACAATGCAATTAGATACAGAAACTGTCATTAAAGGAGAAGTCAAATATAGGGGATTTCAGCAATCCTCCCCATTCTCTCTTCACACCCCTGATGTGGGCTCCAAAGCCCCAACACTGCAGGCTCATCGTAACCTTGGGTCTCCCCTGAAGCAGCATTAGAGCATACCCACTCTTCCTGGGCAGCCACTTTGGAGTCGCCAGCAAGGGGTTAAGCTGAACTCACGCACAACACTAGAGGCATCCTCGCGGAGGCCTACAGTTGCTGCGTGGGCACATTTGGCCCACGTTTCCGAAGAGGCAGGAGCTGTTACTGCAGCGAGCACACTGCCTGCCACGGCTGGACCATTAGTATGGAAATGAGGCATGTGTGTGACAGGTGGCCTTACAACCAACACAATTAACTTTCTCCATTAGCTGATGCTCTGACAAAACAGATGCAGCATCAATAAGTCCCCCCTCCGCTGCAGAAAAGGAGCGACACATTGCAAAGCCCTTATTTATAAGGAGGGGCAACGTAATTTCTTCCGTACACACCAAGGAGATGGTACTGGAGTTTGCTTTTGTCCTGTTGTGGCGGTTTATTTTAGTTTATATTTTTTTTAATATTTGCTTCGCATTAATATTACAGTGCCCCCGTGGGCTAATTAGGGCTTCCCGAAGTTTTCAAGACCCAAGTCCTCACAGAAAGGAGAGTGAAGCGGGGAAAGGCAAGCTGGAATCTTTGGTTTCAGGAAGGAAATACAGAGGTGGTCTCCGACTTGGCAGCAAAGGGAAGGGGGCGGGTTTCGCTTTTGCAGTTCGCTCTGTCCCATCAGCTTCTGGTAATTACCAGACTCTCAGAAGCTGGGATCTTAGGGAAAAGAGAACTAGGAGTAATGCTATACCCTAAGAAGCCAAATCCCTTCGGAAATTTTATCTGTGTTTTATTAACAATAGCACAGAGAAATCTAAGAAGCAGTTTTCTGAGTTCTGGAGCCTGAAACGTTTACTTAGAAGGGAGGCACCATTTTGGAATACTCTCACCTTTTTTGGGGGGTGCGGGGGGGGGGGGAGGAACCAATGTCTGGCATTTTAAGATTCATTTGGGTACAGAATTGCAATTCGGCACAAGCAGAGTGAACCGCTGATAGTATTGCTATTATTCCCCCCGAATGTTTTACACTTGCAGACCACTGTGTATTGTAAGGGAGAAATATGCTTCTTCCCCCACACACAGTTATTACATAAACAATTCCAAATTCGGATATGCTTTCCTTTTAGCTTTCTACTACTTGTTATTTCTGTGGAGTGGCTGGTCTCACGTGTACTAGATCAGTCCTTTAGGAGAGGTCTAGTTCGTTTCATCCCAGAGATTCGGGAATGGTTCAACATAGTAAATCAATTAATGTGGTTTGCCGTGTAAACAAACTGAAAGACAAGAATCATATAATCATCTCCTTAGATGCAGAAAAGGCCTTTGACAAAATCCAACACCCCTTCATGATAAAAGTCCTGGAGAGATTAGAGATGCAAGGAACCATAGTTCAACTAAAGGAGTTAACAGCAAGTCAATAGCCAAATCAACTTAAATGAACAAATACTCAAAGCAATTCCACTAAAATCAGGAACAGGAGAAGGTGTCCATTCTCTTCAGTATTTGAAGTCCTAACTAGGGCAGTAAGACAACTGAAGGAGATCAAGGAGATACAACTAGGAAAGGAGAAAGCCGAAGTATCTTTATTTGTAGGTGATATGATAGTATGATAGTTTCCACTAGGAAACTCCTACAGCAGATAAGCACTTTCAGGAAAAAAAAAATTAACTCACAAAAATCAGTGGCCTTCTATTGCAAATGACAGCAGACTGGGAAAGAGATCAGGGAAATAATACCTTTTATAATAGCCTCAAGAAATATAAAATACCTTGAAGTAGCTCTAACTAAGCAAGTAAAAGACTTGCATGTACAAAACTTGAAGACACTGAAGGAAGGACTTGAAAAAGATAATAGAAGATGGGAAGATCTCCCACGCTCATAGATCGGTAGGATTAATATAGTAAAAATGACCATCCTATCAAAAACAGTCTATAGATACAATGCAATCCCCATTGAAGTTCCAATACAATAAATACTTCACATGACTTGAAAAACAATTTTCCACTCTAAGTGGAAGCACACACACACACACACACACAGAGAGAGAGAGAGAGAGAGAGAGAGAGAGAGAGAGAGAGAGAGAATAAAAAACAATACTAAATAATAAAGGAAATGCTGGAGGTCTCACCACCCAGAGCCTCAAATTGCACTGCAGACTGCAGAGCTGTAGTAACAAAAACACCATGGCATTGGAGCAAAACAAACAAATCAATCAATGAATCAAACTGAAGACCCAAACATAAATCCACACACCTATAGGCACCTGATTTTTGATAAAGAAGCCATAAATGTACACAGTAAAAAAGACAGCATCTTCAACAAATGATATGTTTCAAACTGAATGTCTGCATGTGGAAGAATTTAAGCAGATCCATACTTATCACCCTGAAACTGAAACAAAACTGAACTCCAAATGGATCAAGGACCTCAAAGCCAGATATACTGAACCTGATAGAAGAGAAATTAAGGAATAGCCTTGAACTCGTTGACACAAAAGAAGACTTTCTCTGCAGAACACCATTAACACAAACACTAAAATCAACAATTAATAAATGGGACCTCACGAAACTGAAAGGCTGCACAGCAAAGGACACCATCGCTCAGACAAAAAGCCTTCAAAATGAAAAAAATGATTACCAACTACACAGTCGATAGAGGGCTAATACCTATATAAAGAATTCAAGAAACTAGATAGCAAGGGAAACAACCCAATTTAAAAAACAGGCACAGATCTACACAGAGAACTCTCCAAAAAGAAAACTCAAATGGCTACGAAACACTTTAAAAAATGTTCATCATCCTTAGCCATCAGAAACATGTAAAGGAAAACTACTTTGAGATTTCATCCTACACCAGTCAGATGGTTAAGATCACTAAAACAAGTGACAGTTCATGCAGGTGAGGAGAACACAGATGGGGTCCTCAAGCTAAGGAGTAGACATGCCCCCATCTCTAACTCTGAAGCAATCTTCAGGCAATGACCACGTGCAAATGAAAGTGTAGTTTTCTCTGAAGCAGGCTCACTGGGGAAGAACCGCTCTCAAGGATTTTCAGCGGTAGACCACCAACAGAAACCAACTCAGTGGCTCAGTGGTGTCTTGGGATGTTTCTTGCCTCATAAGTCAGTCGAGGTTTTTCTGTTCTTTTTAACCTTATTTTTATTTATATATATTTTAATTTCTCTCTCTTCTTTACTCTATAGGTTCTTTGTATATATATTATGCCTTCCATTTTACTGTTTTTATGGGATTCTTGAATGTAGGAAGAAATGGATTCATTGAGTCTATACCTTTCCTTGGGTTCTTTTCCTTCTGCTCGTTTGTTTTGTTCTATTCCAATAGGTTAGGTTTTGTTCTATTTTATTATTATCCCTTAGAAGTCTGTTAGTTTCCTAATGAGAGACAGAAAGGGGGTGGTTCAGGATGGAGATGGGAGAGGAAGGAATTGGACGGAGTAGAGGGAGGGGAAACCATAATCAAGATACATATTATGGGAGAATAACATCTACTTTTAATAAAAATGGGGTGATTGCCTATTTTCCTATCTCAGTGGGACTTCACGAATGACTCTTGTTATCTGTGCTCTGTAGAAGCTTGATTATAATTGTTTGAATGCATTGTGATTCATTTATTGCGTGCATACATGTGGCTGCACACTTACCGGAGTGTGCCTGTGGTGGACATAGGACAACTCTGGAAGTCAGTTCTCCCTGCCCACCTTGTAGCACCTAGGGAGCAAACACACATCGTCAGACACAACAGACTTGGCAAAGCACCGTTGCTTGATGAGCCATCTCCCCAGCCTGGATAGGGCAATTTCATCACATGCACGCAGGTGGAAGAGGCACTCAGAACTTCCCCTGATTCAGACACTAGGAGTGGTAAGAGGCAACTCTTACTTTTTACTGTAAACTGCCCTGGGCTGTGGAGACAGAAAGACGTTGTCTGAGGCCAACTGATGGGACAGGTGAAGCTTTGCTTCATACTCCGTGCAAGCTGTTCAAACCTTGGTCCCTTCGCTTAAGAGATGGTAGTAAACCATATGCTGCGGAAATCTTGAGAGGAGAAAATCCCAGAAACGATACACAGGTCATGACTAGTTCACTGAAATGTCAATGACTGTATCATTGTGTCAGAAGGTGGCAGACTGTTTGGTGGTAGACATTAAACATGAGTGGTAGGTACTTTTAATCATCGGCCCTTGGAGAACCTGTGAGATAGATACCCATCCCTGTGTAATTAAAGCATCTCCCACTAAGGTAACTGACCTTTTCGAGGAGCAAAACATCTGATAAAGACCCAATAAAATATCTCCAAAGCTTTAAATAAGTGAGTTTTTGTTTGTTCTTGCCATTTTGTCATTGCTTGGTTCTGAGGGGTGTAGTGAGGAGCTGTGGGCAGGCCTGCTTTTCATCCTGCCCAGCTCCCGGCTGCCAGCTAGCTTTACCCGAAATAATTACATGGAAACTGTATTCTTTTAAACACTGCCTGGCCCATTATTTCTAGCCTCTTATTGTCTAATTCTCACATCTCTTGCTTTAACCCATATCTAATAATCTATGTAACACCACAAAGTGGTGTCTTACTGGGAAATATTCAGCACATCTGGCCTGGTGGCTGGCTTCATGGCATCTCGTTGTAGAGGCAGGGCAATTGTCTGAGCCATCTACCTCACTTCCTTCTTCCTGTTCTGTCTACTCCACCCACCTATTTTCTAACCTATTAGGCCAAGCAGTTTTCTTTATTAATTAACCAATGAAAACAGATTGATAGACGACCCGCCTCCATCAGAGGGGGTTTCTTTGTTTG
Source organism: Arvicola amphibius (assembly GCF_903992535.2). Taxonomy (NCBI): domain Eukaryota; kingdom Metazoa; phylum Chordata; class Mammalia; order Rodentia; family Cricetidae; genus Arvicola; species Arvicola amphibius. Next base: position 27,712,085 of record NC_052054.1, read on the forward strand.
TCTGTCTGTCTGTTTGTTTTGAAACAATAGTGCACCAGTAGCCCCGGTTGGCTTTGAACCTTCTGTTTCATCCTCCTGTGTGCTAGGATGACAGACACGCAACCCCACAACTGTCAGTTCAATGGTCTTCAAACTTTACTGCATCTGGGGAACTGTTTCACAGTCACAACAAATCCCCAGATTTAGCTATCAGCTGATGATCCTAAGGAGAAAGTCCAGCCCTTGGTGTGCACAGATGCTCCTCTTCAGCTGGCTCCGTCAGCCCCGAGAAGCAGTCTTTGGAATGCTGCCATTTCGCCTTCTCTTCTCCCCTCCTCGTCACATTTCTAGAGTAGTTTTCTCCAAACATGTCTGCATTTCCTTTCTGCTGCGGGTCTCTACTTCCTTCCAGTCTGTCTCTCACATCTGAAAGCTTCTCTGGCTTCTTTAGGTTTTCTTGACTCTGGGGGGGGGGGGTGCTCATGCTGAAAATACATTGTTTCAAGACACACACGATCATTGAGTGATATTTCACTCTTTTGGCTTTCTGGGGGACCCACAACCCAGATCCCAAATAAATTACACACAGAAGCTTATTCTTGGTATGAATGCCCTACCTTAGCTTAGCTTCTTTCTTGCTAGCTTTTCTTAGCTTAAATTAGCCCATCTACCTTTTGCCCCTGGGCCTTTTCCTTCTCTCTTCCTTCTGTGTATCTTACTCCGTGGCTGGCTGGGTGGCTGACCCCTGATGTCCTCCTCCCTTGTTCTCACATTACTCCTTCTTCCCCAGTTCTCCTTCTATTTATACTCTCTGCCTGCCTGCCCTGCCTATCCTTTTTCCCGCCCTACTATTGACTGTTCAGCTCTTTATTAGAATTGTCAGGTGTTTTAGACAGGCAGGGAACCACAGCTTCAGAGAGTTAAACAAATGCAGTATAAATAAAAGTCACACTCCTTAAAATAATATTCTCCAACACATGATATTCCTAAGCAAACACCTTTGATCTTGTTTCAGCCTTATTAACAAGTATCTATGACTCACTGTTACCTAGCAGCTGTGGCTCCAAGCCACGGATAAATAAAGTTACAGAAATATAGATGAAGTCTTCAGAAATTGTAACAATCAGAGGTCATGGTGTTTAGACTATGGAAAAACAGATTTTAATGTATTTCTTTCTGATGTCTCATTGACTGTAAATGAAGTCCACCCTCTTCCACCCAGCTCCCACATCATGCCTTCTCTAGCCCTGGAGACTCTGGGCTGAGACAGGTTAATCAGCCATCCCAGTTTGTTCTGTATCAAGTTTCTGTACTGGGTTTCTCAGGATGTTGTTGAAGGAGGCCTCTTGTTCGTCCCTACCTGCCAGAACTGAAATAACAACACAGAAACTGTATTAATTAAATCACTGCTTGGCCCATTAGCTCTAACTTCTTATTGGCTAACTCTTACATCTTAATTTAATCCATTTCTTATAATCTGTGTATTGCCACATGGCTGTGTCTTACCAGCATGATTCCATCCAGCATCTGTCTTTGGCAGGGCTACATGGCTTCTCCCTGACTCTGCCCTTCTTTCTCCCAGCATTCAGTTTAGTTTTCCCTGACTACCTCTATTCTTTTGCCCTATCAGGCCAAGCCAGTTTTCTTTATTAATTAATCAATTGTATTCGCAGCATACAAAGGGGAATCCCACATCAGGATGTAGAATTTTTGGTCCTGAAACTGGGGCTGGTAAGATGTCTCTAGGGTTAAAAGCACTGGCTGCTCTCTCAGAGGACCTAGATTCAGTTCCCAGGACCTACATGGTGTCTCATAACTCTCTGTAGTCCATCCCAGGGGATCCAACATCTCTCATCTCTGTGGGCATGGGACATGCTCATGGCCACAGCCATATATGCAGGCACACATATACACATAAGATAAAAATTAATGTGTGTGTTTGTGTGTGTGTGTGTGTGTGTGTGTGTTCTTAAAAGGAAAGTATTGGGAATTGTGGCTCAAGTTGGCTACTCCAGGTTGGAATTAGATCAGGCCAGGGCAGTGACTTCTAAGTTGTGGGTTCTCTGTCACAGAAAGCATGTGAACATCTTCTCGGGGAGCAAGTGTCCCTCTCAGAACATTCTCTTACAGTGGTCACTGAAAGGCCAGCCTGTCTGAACGTGAAAAGGCTCTTCCACTATAGTGTTCTATGTGTTAAGGGCCACATTTGATACTGAAGAATACTAGACTCTCCACTTAAATGGCAAGACTTGGAGCAAAAACTGCTTTTGTTACATCTTTCCCCTGGTCATTGTTCCCTAGGACTCTGAATTTCCTCATATAAGATAACCATTTTACTGTGGCCCTCCAGTGCTCTAGATGGTACATGTTTCATAGGGATGCTTTCTTGATTGACGGACTATGTAAAATACAAGGTGTTGAAACCGTAAAATAGTATTGGTTCTCGGGGAAATTACAGCTCCAGGGCTGGATTTCACAAACTGTGGTGATTTGTGATTAAAAAAAAAGTACATTATTATAATATGGCATGCCAATGATCAAAGTCACTCAAGGCAAAACTGAATCCTCTAAAGAAACCCCTGACTCCACACAGTGTATATTGTTATGGTGATTAGATTGGGAAAGGATTATAAGATATTGTAGAGGGAAATGGCGCTTTTCTCTTTCTTCATGGTTCTTGCTCTGAATGCCTCTTTCTGAAATAAGCTAAAGGCTAACAGCTTCCCTTCCTTCAGTTTCCATAGTGTTCAGAAAAAAAAATAGCTGTGTCCTTTCTTTTGTTAATTGAAGATTCCGTACCTTAACACAGTTCAAAACAAAATTATAAATAATGAGTCTTCAACATTTCTAAAGAAAACACAAGTAAAGTAGATCTGTGCTAGATGGATAGCAGACGCCGAAGGTCACGTGTTATGTGATTCATTTACGTGCAATAGAATAGCACTGGGCAGAGGATGTGTGTCTACCTAGTGTGTGCGGTCCTGGCCCTGGGAGGAAAAATTCAGACTCAGTGAACCTACAGACACAGCAACTATTGGTCATGCCAGCACTAGGGGAGAGGTAATACAGAGTAACTAGAAAGTATGGGATTTTATTCTGGAGCAATGGAAATATTTTTTTTGAGGCAGGAAGATGCAGCTTTGAAATCTAGATAGTTTGACCAGTCATAGGAAACATTAAGTACACTAACAATTCTGTAAGACCTTATTTCCTGGAAACAGATTGTAAAGTAGTTTTCAGCACAACAGATTTCAAATATGTTATGTTTGAAGTCTGGAAATATTTACCTAACCTGATTTATGAATTACAAAATACACCCTCAGCAACTTCACATATATGCCCAAATTTAACCCGGTGGACATGTACCTACCAGGCATCTTTTGTTGGGGAGGAATTGCACCAGTTCCTGTGGATAGCACAACAAGGAAGCAGGGGATGTAGATCATGCATCTGAAACAAAGGAAGCTTGGAGAAAGCTTTGGGAGAATATGTCACACACGTGTTCATGAGCAAGGCATAGGAGTGTCGTGGTGAGTGGGTGGAGACGGAACTAATGCCATGCATACAGGAATGTATGACTAACATCTAGAAACATTTCATTGTATTTTCGTTCATCTGTAGCGATGTATCCAATCTTTTTTAAGTGCACGATTTGTTCATTAAGGTTATATTTATTATTATTTACCATCAGTTACATGTATTTGCCCCTGTCTAATACCTGAAAGGTTCCCACTGTAGGTGTCAATGAGATGACTCGGAGCTCAGAGAACTGGGTTTATTCATAAAGGCAAAGCCTTTGATTTACTAGCTTGTGATACACGTTATCACCGATTCTCATAACTAATTCTCATGACTAATGTGAAATCAGGCCATTTTTTTGCTGAATATGGCATAGAAAAGCACATCTTATGAGGAACCCTTGCAAACATATACAGAATTTGCAAACATGCGGGATCTCTCCTAGGATCATTAATTGCTTTAAAAAATATTCCAGTAAACCCAACAGACTCATAAATGGGTCACACCATTTAGTGAATTAGAAATGAGCTCACAGGTTAAAGATGATGATAATGGCATTTTACAGAAATGCATTTAAAATGCAGCCTTTCAGCAAGAATTCCACTGGAAATGAATGCGCTGTGCAAGGTAGAGCATCATGGATTTTTTTAAAGCCTAACACCCACACACCAGACACTGTGTTGGTCCTTAGGGTTAAAAAAAAGGAATTTGAAGCTAATAATATTAAGATGTTCACAGCTCTAAACTTGGAGGAAAACTGCAGAGGCTCTGAACTTCTGAACTCACTGTTTTGCGCCTTTTAAGACAGAGGACTTTTGTGCCTATTGTGCTTTCCGTACCTTTTAGACAGGTGACTTAAAGTAAGACTAGGCTTGGCCAAATAAATGGGCTCCAGGTTCAGTGAGAAACTCTCTCAAAAAATAAGTTTGATAGTAATGCACTTGTGAACACACACACACACACACACACACACACACACACACACACACACACTTAGGAGGGAGGAGGAGAGGTAAAGAAGACAACCAAAAGTATGTTTTAAAGATCCTTACTAGATTAACTTTCCACCTCCAGAACATCCAGGGATCACATTTAAAATGCTCTTCCTTTTTAGGAGTATGAGTACAGCTAGCATTATGAGGGAGGGGCTGGTGACTCCATCACCGCACAGAGGCCAGCACCCTTCTGGCCCTGCTTTACCTCCTTCCACGGTGAACAAATCAGTCTGTTCTTACTGGAGTAAGGACCTGTCATCTCTGCCCTTCAGAAAGGGGTTATATTAACCTATTCATCAAGTTTAACTGAAAAACATATATTTATATTAAATACATGTTAATATATGTAATTATATATTTATATTAAATATATGTAAATACTTAATTATAATTAGATTATAATTGAAATTAAAATTTAATTAAAATGAAATGATTTGATTATAATTTAATTAATTATAAATAAATTAGAATTTAAACATGCTGTTTGTATATATATGGCTAACTTTAACATTTCCATAACTGTAAATATATAGTTCTAAGGTGTTAACTACACCCATGCTATTAGGTAGCCAATCTTCAGCACTTTCTCATTTTCCAAATTGCATAATTCTATCACTTCGAACAGGTTCAAGCTCACCAAACCCCAAAACTGGCAACCCTTGAACTGCTTTCTGATGCTATGAATTTGACTGACCTATGTTCTTCACCCAAATGGAATCATGAAGTATGCCTTTGTGATTGGCTTCTTTAATCTTCTATGATGTCTTCAAGATTTATACTAGCATGACATGTCCAATGCCCTACCTTCTCAAGGCTGAAAAGCATCCCATGGCCATTGTAGACCACATCTTGTTGAGCCATTTGTACCCTGAATAGATAAATGGCTGGATTCCATCTTTGGTATGTTGCGAATAATGTTTCTTTGAGAAGGAATTTATTTTGGATTCATCCCTGTTTGATACTTGTTGGAGGCAGGGCATTTTGCAGCGTAGGCTGTCCTTAGACTTGCTATGTAGCTCAGGGACCCTTGCAACTTTGATGCTTCTTCCTCCATCTCCAAAGTGCTGGGATTTCAGGGTTATGCCACCACACCCAGTTGCATTCGCTCTTGACTGCAGGCTGGGCGACTCTTTTGGCACATTTTGTTTTGTTTTGTCCTTTGGTTGCAGCAAACTCAGGGCTTTCTCAGTTTGGGAGGCACAGTGAGCAGGGCACTGGGTAGAGATAAAACTTGCACCACTTTCTTTGTGCCCAAATCTTCTGTCCATATCTGCTGGCAGCATAAGATGGCAACTTCCATGTCAGCCCGGTCTTCTTAGGTCTAGAGCAAGCTACCCAGGAGTAACCAACCCCCCCCCCCCCTGCCTTCTTCCATTACCCCTCTGCCCTGGGAGGTTTCTTCCCACACTGGAGCTGCATATCAGGCTTACGGCAGAGGAAACAGATATCTCTTTAGCAAAACCGTTCATCTTCTTAGCACATCTGAGTCTGCAGAACAATCTGCATTTTGGGTACTGTTATCCTGGGCTTCACGGCCATTTGAATGAGGACCCTGCTCCTGTGGGTCGGCTGGCATAACTCAGCTGTGCTGCTTTAACACGCATGACTCAATTACACACGGGTTAGCTAATGAGCAATGGGATGAAGTTACAGGTTAAAACAAACGGCGGCTAAATGAATCAAGCACGGCCTTTCAGATGCCCACGGTTCCACAAAGACTTGGCACGACACTCTCTTCCCTGGGCATGAATCATCCAGCTGAAAAAGGGGGACCAGGGCCACCTACGTTCAGAGCTTGTACAGTATGACCTCGAGGCCCGATGTCTACCAGAAGCTTCCTTGCAAAAGGCCAAGCCCCAAAGAATAAAGGGCTTACGCATGGGCATTAAATAATTCTCTTAGAGATGCAAATTTCTAATTAGTTACTGTGGCAACTGGCGGGGCCGAGAAGTAAGCCCCTGACACAATGAACCTGGGGGTTTGCTTTTTTGATTTACTCAGGGGCCCGCGAGAAGCAATGGCGAGGAGAATAAACACGGCTTTAACTGTGGCCAGAGTAAAGTGCAGCAAATGGAGAGATCGCGTCCCACCTCTCCCATCTTCCCTCTCCCCCACCTCCTTTTTAATTCCTACAGGTCTAGGATATTATACTTGACATACTGTCTTACACAATGAGAGGCCAAGTTCTCTACGGCATCGTGAAATCATAGCTGCCAGAAACACGAACTATAAACACTATTTCTTACCTTACACTGGGACACTTTACACCTTTAAGGAGACTAGTGCCTACGATTGTTTCCAAACAGCAGGATTTGGTAAGGCACGGTGTCAGTTTTGTTTTATTGCATATGATTGGCTTTCGTCCTTGAAATATTACGCATAGTTCTTTCAACATTTTATTTAATATGAGGGAAGAAGATTTTTTTTTTATGTAGTTGGGTTATTTACTCATTCAAGAGCAATCTATCTCCTAACTTTGAATAACATATGAAAACAAAGGACAGCATCATTCACAGAAAGTGATGGAGCCTTAATGATTAATATTAATTTTCATGAAAAACTTAAACTGGGAAAATTTATCCCAATAGAATTTTTAGGACTAATGAGGTAAAGTTAAAGAAATACGGGGATAAATATTTCCTCCGATATGACTGACAAAAAAAAATACTGTCAACAAACCTGGGTGTGCTTTCTGATGCAATTACACCTATGTTCTTTCCAAAATGCTGTAGGTCACACTTAAAGATCTAGCATTTGACTGGTAACTCAAATAAAACCCAGCAGTCTTACGTTCGTGCCTTGCTTAGGCTGTGAATCTCCAAAGTTAGCAAATTCAAAGTCAGGTGACGTACTAAATAAACGCTTGGGAGAAGCAGGAGAGGAAACAAAACTCCGTGCTCTTTAAAGTCTTCTCTGGCCAACTCCACGAACTGTCTCTAAAATTCTCCTTCTTTTACCCGGTTTCTTCCCAAGTGCTAAGCCTTTCCAGTTCCACCGTTCTGGGTCTCCATCCTCCAGGACCAACTCAGTGCTGCTATCCATCGGGTTGAGGGATGGGTACTGGCTTAATGGTTAATCCTCAGGTTAGCTACTTAATTTTTTAAGGAGACTTTCTGCAAACAGAGTGTTTTCCCCCAAAGACATGACCTCATTTTATTTAGAATAAAAGCAATTGTAGTACCAAACATGATAGCATGCCTGTGATCCCAACACTGAGGCAGTGGGAACAAGAGGAACATGAGTTCACGACTAATTTGTGACCTCTAGACACAAATGCACATGCATGCACACCCACACATGTCCACACATACAAATATGTACACACGTACATGCACATGTATACATAAAAACTCACACATATGTATACATGCATATACATACAAATGTATAAATATGCACACATATTGCACACGAACACAAACACACCAGACCCACCCCCCCCACACACACACCATGGGTATAGGTGGTTGGGAGAGAAAGCCAGAAATGTGAACATCCTGACTTTAGCTATCGTCCCTTGCCCCTAATCCTCTCATGACAGAGGTGAGGGGCACCTTTCCCTGGGGCCCCCGGGCAGGGATGGAGGTATGAATAGGCAGCTGTTAAAGCTGTTAGGTCACTATAACATAGTACTTTGCTGTAAATGCCCCTTGGTGCTTATTCTTCCATCAAAACTCTTAAGGCCTTAGGAATCAAGGTAATTGCATGCGCTAATTGACCCCTTCGCAGAGCCCTCACTGCCTCTGGTGAAGGACCACCAGCCAGGGAACCCACTGACTGCCCTCACACCAAGCTCTCTGAACACTTCATGGGCCCTTCAAAAACCTCCGCTGTGCACCAGGGCAGCTTCAAACAAGCTCGCAGTCACTTTTTTTTTTTCGAGACAGGGTTTCTCTGTAACTTTGGAGCCTGTCCTGGAACTAGCTCTTGTAGACCAGGCTGGCCTCGAACTCACAGAGATCCGCCTGCCTCTGCCTCCCGAGTGCTGGGATTAAAGGCGTGCGCCACCACCGCCCGGCTCACAGTCACTTTTTTGCCACCACATAAGTTTCATTGAATTCTAGATGACCCTGCAATGTTTCTACCTAGGCCAGAAATGAAACATTCTTCCTGGTGGCTCCAAAAGCACCCACTGTGGATATAAACATAGTCCTTCATGGGTGCAATCCCAATCCTCGGGTGGTAACCCCTTTTCTGGTGGTTCAGCTCACTTTCTGAGAGGTCCCTTCCTGTGCTGTTTCCTGGTGCTACAACATGAAGCCGGACTGAAAGACTCTCCTGAATGGTCTTTTCTTGCTTGTTTCTACTCGGTGCGGTGAGGAGAGCCGACTGAGCAGGCAGCGCTCAGCAAGGACAGAGGAAGCAAAGGAGCAGATCAACAGCAAAGACAGCCGTGGAGAGCAGGGTGCCACACCCGTGGCAACAGCAACAGTGGCGATAGGAAGCCAGCTGAAGAGTGCTATACTGTGTGTGGCTGCACAGCAAAGGTGGTGGGAAGCGGGGGCAGAGGCACTGAGTCACGCAAGAAGAGGGAAGCTGAAAGATGGCGGAGAACTTCGGCTGAGGAACTGTGGAAGAGCCAGCAAAGGGAAGCTGCAGATCTCCCACGTGGCTAGAGGACCTCCAGGGAGTCGTCAGTCCCCAAGGCCAAGTGTCTCAGACATCCTGGGGCGAAAAGCCTTAACACTTGGCACCGTAGAACTCCTGGTTTCCAAGGCCCATCCAAGCACCGTGCCGCCTGCTGTTGCTACACACTGAAACTTGACGCTCTCTGCTGCCGCTTTTCATTGTGGTTGGAAACTGAAGATTACAAAAGCTGCCAAGTCCCAAGGTCTTTAAAACCAGAGCAATAAGCCCCGCCCTTGAGTGTTCAAGCCATAAATCTTTGGTTTCTGAAACCTGGAGCTATCGGCCCAGACTCTCAAGGCTTAGAGCTGTGGCTCTGCTAATGCAGCACCTTGGCCTTGTGAACTGAAGGACTCGGGATTGCCAGCCCTGGAGGGCCTTCTTATCTGTCTGCAATTCTGACCTGGATGAAATGTCTAAAAGTTCAGTCAGCTAAATTGAAACATTCATACAATAGTCACCTATACCAAACAAATCCGTAGAAAAAGGAAAAACAAGGCCTGGCACACGTAAGAATCAGCCAGTGAAAGAAGAGGAGACACTACCCCTGTATCTCTTAGGAGGCAGAGAATGAGCCAGCAGGCAAAGGTAGTCAGCTAAGGATGGATGCTGAGAAGCAAAGCGTAGAAGAAGGCCGCCACAGGCTGAGGGATGCTATCCTGGGAAGACTAGAAGGCCTTTGCAGAGGTGATCTTCAGAGAGTAGTTCTAAGGTAGTCTGAGTGCCAACGCCACAACTCTACCAGTAGTTAAAGTACTCCAGCAGCCATGGGGTACGTTTGGAAATGGCCAGATGTCCGTCTGTGTCTCTCTCTGTGTGTCCTCACTGTAGTTTACAGACTGCTAATCCAGATCATGGTGGCTGGTGGCTGGTGGCAGGATGGCTGCAGAGGGGTGATGACAGGCTCTTGAAGGAACAACCAAAGTGCCATGGCGACAGGTCTCACTGACAATACGAGAGAAAAAAATCAAGGCTGACTCGAAGATCTTTCCCTTAAGACAGTTGATCTCAGAGGCTGATTTCTCCTTACAGTTAGCTCTGCAGACCATTGAGTGCATGGGAAAACAAGTAATAAAGGATTCTGCTTATGTTGCAGATAGGGTCATGCTATTCCCATGGTTTTCTGTTAGATGACAGATATTGTTGTGCTTTCTACCAAAACTTTGCCTCATCCTAATTTTCCAAATGTGGAAATCAAGCACCCTAAGAATTTCCTTTTGTTAATTTACAGCTTATGTTTTTTTTCTCTGCTGTGGTGACAACTGGCTCTAATTTAATAGAAATCATGATTTATTTTCTGATGGAGGAAGGTCATCTATGTGTTCTTTCACTGGTTAATAAAGAAACTGCTGTGGCCCTTTAATAAGACAGAAAATCAGGTAGATGGAGTAGACAGAACAGAATTGTGGGAGAAAGAAAGGAGAGTCAGGCAGATGCCTCAGGCAGTCACCCTGCCTCTCCTCTCCAAGACAGACGCAGGTTAAAGATCTCTCCTGATAAGCGACCACCTCGTGCTACACAGATGACTAAATATGGGTTAAAGCAAGATGTGAGAATTAGCCAATAAGAGGCTGAAACTAATGGGCCAGGCAGTGTTTGAATGAATACAATTTGTGTGTTGTTATTTCGGGGCATAAGCTAGCCAGGTGGCTGAGAACAGGGCGGGAACCCAGCCCGCTGCTCCTTCTACAATTTTCATGATTTTCCCAATATTTCTAAGATCTATGAGTTCCAGCGAAGTTATGATTTGAGGTTATAATGACTGCTTTGTGAATTTGGGTAAAATAGATAATTTCTCTTTAACGATTTACATTAATTGAAATGCCTTTTTATAATAAATTGCCATTGCGTTGGTGTAGTTGGGTCCTATGGAATCACAATAGTGGCATCAGCTTTCAAGGGGTATATATGTACCTTGCAACACAGTTTAATGCCTAATCTTGGTCTTTGAATGAGGAGTATATGATGAATAAAAACATTTATTGTTTCTTAAAATCTTATACATATGCAAAATTATGATTGTGATTCTGTTTTTTTTTCAGTGCATCAGTCAATCATTTAATCTGCCAACTAGTCAATTAGTTGTCACATGTCTCATTAGTTTTAAGGAAGTAATTTTAAGGGAAAGTGTAATTTATGAAATTTCCTAGCATAGCCTCAACATATTAATACTCAATTTAGAAGTGAATACATCACACCAAAAGGGCTCCAATACCAAGAAATAATGTGGAATGAAACATTCTGCCTTAATAATCATTTTCAAATAAGCTACAACATGAGTCTTAATTTTTGGACAACTAGTGAGACAAACTCATTGTGTGTGTGTGTGTGTGTGTGTGTGTGTGAGAGAGAGAGAGAGAGAGAGAGAAAGAGAGAGAGAGAGAGAAATAGAGAGAGAGAGAGAGCACACATGTGCATGCACGTGCACGTCAACAGTGCTGTTTTCTTAGGACAATGTCCGTCTCATTAAAATTTTTTTAAAGTAACTTTGTATTATCTATTGTTAAATCTTCTTCAAATGAGAATGCTTATAAATTCTTTTTAAAACAAAGCATTTTAGCTCATGGAGGAAAAAACCATGGGCAAACATATAAATGTTCCTAAAAAATAGGCAAAAATGCTGATTATTTTTCAAAGTGTATTCAAATTTATTGTTAAATCTTACAAGACTAGAATATGCCAGCATCTACAAACTAACAGATTATATCTCTCTAAACCACGTTCTTTGGAAATCAAACAAATTTGTTTTCTTTCAAAAATTTGTTTGGAAATTTTTTGGTTTCATAATATTTTATAGGAGGTTAATATTGCATTTATAATATGTGGAGTATCGTAAATGAGAACTGCTTTCTGATATGACATTAATAATCCTCATATTTAAAATCCCTTTAATTCTGTTTCTGTTAGTGGCTTCCTGCCACAGCCAGAGCATGCTCAGTCTGAGGTAACAGTCATGTGTGTCCAGGCTGGAGAGCAGAGGCCAGGGGATAGTTTTCTAATTTCTTTGTCCACTCTTCAATGTCCTAGTGTCTTTGGGATGATAATTGACTTGAAATGCAATAAAGATTCTATTTTTTCTTGCTGAAGAACTATTTTAGATGCATAATAAGAAAAGAAATTTAAAATATTTTATTTATACTAGCAACAAAAGAATAAAGTGAAGAGCTGTACCCTCAAACTATGAGAAAAATGTTTCCCTTTTCAAGTTGTTTTTATCAATTATTTTACCACAGCAACAAGAAAAGCAATTAACAAATTAGGCTCAAATTTTAGAATAGTATGTGACTCAAAGGTCAGTATCAACAAAGTAAAAAGGCAGCCCACAGAAGGTTCACAAAGCATATGATAAAGGACTAAAACCCAGGATATGTAAATAATATCTACATCTTAACCAAAGAGAAACAAGTAAGTCAGCTCAAAAAGGGCAAGAAATTAGAATAAGACATTTCTCCAAATAAGATATAACACATGCATGCATGCATACATACATACATACATACATACAGCCACAAGAAACTGTGTTCAACCTCAGTGGTCCAAAGAAGTATATATCAAATCCATAATGGGACATTACTTCATACTCTTGAGGATAGTGATCACTGAAAATATGCTGGCAAGGATAAGTAAAAATTGGAATCCCTGTGCATGGCTGGTAGCAATATAAAAAGTGTGACTACTATAAAAAATTATCCTTTTAGCCCCTTCTAGGTTCTTGAAAAATTACTCTATTACACAGAAATTCCCCTTTAGTTAGTGTGTAGGTTAGCTTTAACTGTCAGCTTGACACAATCTAGAATCACCTCAGAAGTGATTAATAAAGTCTTAATTGTGGAATTATCTAGATCACATTGAGCTATGAACACATCTCTAGGAGGTTTGTTCAACTGTTAATTGTAGTAAGCTTTTTCTTTGGACTTTCTTGCACTGCCAGTCACAAATAATGACACAGAGACTTATTATTAATTATGAAAGCTTGGCCTTTTAGCTTAGGCTGGTATCTAACTAACTCATACCTTAATTGACCCACATGTTTTGATCTACATTCTGTCACATGTTTTGGTTAACTCTCCTCTGTAAGGAATGTCCGACTTGCTATGGAGTCTGCTGGTGAAATCCAAGCACCTAGATTCCTCCTCCTCCTTTCCACACTCTGCCTGGAAATCCTGCCTATCCTCTTTTGCCTAGCTATTGGCCATTCAGCTCTTTATTAAACCAACCATAAGGCAGTAGTATGATAAATAAAAACTCAGAGACAGAAATTGTGGTTCATCCTGAAGATCCCCAAAACAAAGCAGCTAACCTGGCTCGTTCTTTAGCCTCAGTCTGAAAATGATGATCCTACCTCCAGAAATCTCAGAATGAGACTGTGCCTGAGAGTTGTTGCCTTCTCATTTTTGAGACAGGTTTTCTTGTGTATCTTTGACTGTCCTGGATCTTATTCTGCAGACCAGCCTGGTCTCAAACTCACAGAGATCCACCTGCCTCTTCCTCCCAAGTGCTGGGATTAAGGCATGCACTACCACACCTTATTATATTTCTTTTTTTTTAAGTACTGTCTCTATTCTTTTTCTTTTATCTCCTAGGCCTACATATATTTTAAACATACTATAAACCATTTATAGGGTTTTTCTGTCTGAATCTATCTTTATTGTATATCTTTATTTTTTTCTGACCACATGAGTCTTTAATTTGCTAAGCAATATGTCTAAGATTAAAACTGTAACTTTGGGAGCTGGTTCTGCCCCATCCCTTAAGTTTTTGAGAATCTAGATTCATGGTGAAGGTACTAGCAGAAGCCACATTTATTGTCACAACTCTGTGGCATTTCTAGGTCCATGCCATCACCAAAAACCCATACAGAAGAGGAGGCTAAGACAGGGCAGAGGAGAGCTGGAAGCATTAGTGCTTCTCTCAAACCCAGGTGGCTAGGTTTGGGTTTCAATTTCTAGAGCTGGCATTCCAATCCTGCTCTGGTCTGCGTTAGTGGCTAAAAGACCACAGGCAGATGGTTTTCTATGGGTTCGCACCCCACATTGGGCACCAAAATTTATCACAATTAATAAAAACTCAGAGAAATTGGGGTTCAACTTGAAGATCTGAAAAGCAAAGTTGCCAGCCACTGGCTCTTACCTTGACCTCAGTCTGAAAATGATTATCCTGCCTCCAGGAATCTCAGAATGAGACTATGTCTGAGAGTTGTCTCCTTCCCATTTTATAATCCTCTCTAGGGCTAGGATTAAAGGCAAGTACCACTACTGCCTCATTTCTATGCCAAGCTAGTATGTCTACTGGTGTGTATTATTGCTGCCTAGTCTATAAGGTTGGCTAGTGTGGTTGTTTTACTTTTCTGATCCTCAGGCAAGTTTTATTTATTAAATACAAATTGAATGCCACTATAGAATTCATCTTGGCAAAGACATATTTTCACAGTGTACACAAATGTTCTGCAACAGCTAATTGATGTGGGAAGATCCATCCAAACAAGGGCAGCACCATTTCATGAACTGGCCCCCGAACTATATAAGAGTAGAGAAAACAAGCTGAACATTAAGCAAACCAGGATATACATTTTGCCCCTTTGTTCTTAACTCTGGATGGGATATGATTAGCTGCTTGAGTTCCTACTTTGACTTCCTCAAAATGAGAGACTTAAGTACAGAACTGGGAAGTTAGATAAAACTTTTTCCCCTCTGTGTTGATTCTTGTCAGGGTACTTTTCAAAGCAACAGAAATGAAATTCTATAAGTAAGATATTCTATAAGTAAGAACTGCATTTGTACACCTAAGTTCATAGCAGCATTATCAACAATTGTCAAAAGATGAAAATTACTCACCTGTCCATAGACAGATTAATGAATAAGGGCATGGTCCATATATATACACATGGGAGAATTTTTCAGCTTTAAAAGGGGTTATTGACATTGCTATAACATGGTTGAATCTTGAGAACATTATGGAAAATCTAATAAAGCAATCACAAAAGGATAAATATTATATGATTCTACTTATATGTGGTATCTAGAATGGTCAAATTCACAGAGTGAGCTCAGAACATGGTACCACAAACCATGGCACTTTGGCATGCTTTGGGATTTGAACTGAAAGTCAATGAAAGTTCTCAGAAGCAAAATATCTCCTGCTCTGTCTTATATTCTTCTTCTTCTCCCAAAGCAAGTCATAAACCAGAATCCCTCTTCCTCAAGGAAGATGATAGGAACTAAAAGTACTCTTCTCCAGGTCCAGTCAAAGTTTATCTTCTCCTTCCTACCTAGAACACTTTCATTCTAGAAGAGTCTGCCCCATACCCAAGACTACACAGACTTGAACAGAGGCCCCATTGAGCTTCCTTCTTACTTTATTTCCATAAAGTCACACAATGCTATTCAGTCACACATCTTTACAGCAGCCTTTGCTTCATGGAACCTAACCACAAAGAAAATAAAAAAAAAAAAAAAAAAAACCAGACTGGTCCCTTGGGTCTGTGGATCTTCATTCAGAAGGGTCCTGAGATACACAACTTCAATTCAATAAACTTATTTCTCATTTTCATGTTTGTTGTTATTTTCATTACAGGAGTGCCTTCTGTGGCTTTTACAAAGGATGAAGAATGACAAGACATCGTTAACCCCACACTGGTATGGAGAGTTGAATGCATGGGGAGCCAAGGAACCAGGGAAAGTTATTCAATGGGTCTAGTCTCAGCTAGCGAAGATGCGAAAAGGTTATATTAGATGGAGATAATTATTATGCAAAAGTGTGAGAATAATGCTTGATGCTATTATACACTTATGAATTATTAATGGTAAGTTCCATGTCATGTGTGTTTTACCATCATAAAAAGAAAAACTGGACACAATATGGCTCAATGGCTAAAGGTGCTTGGTGCCATTCTGATGATCTGAGTTCAAGTACTGGGAACCTTATGGTGGAAGTGAGCTGATTCGCACAAGCTGTCTTCTGACTACCATGCATAGGCCACGTGGCACTCACAAACCAACACAAATACAGCACATACAAAATAAATGTAAAGAAAACAAAAGTTAATATTGTGATCATCTTCTTTAAAACATGAAACATGGTAGCAGTAGAGAATGATGGGATTTAGATGTCACTTAAATGTTCAAAAAATATAACAAAGTTGAAAGCTTTTCAGCCCACAGCTGAAAATAAGAGGGGAGCGTGGGAAGAAGAGTTCCAGAGGAATGGGGGAGGATAAGAGATGAAGGATACATAAAATAAAATATGCTATATTCATAGATGAAATTGTCAAAGAAAAAAAGTATTATAAAAATTACTCACAACTGGGCAGTGGTGATACATGCCTTTAATCCTAGCATTTGGGAGGTAGAGGCAGGTGGTTCTCTGTGAGTCTGAGGCCAGCTTGGTCTACAGAGTGAGTTCCAGAACAGCCAGGGTTACACAAAGAAACCTTTTCTCAAAAAAAGAAAAAAATTACAGAAAAGAAAACCTATCTTTTTTTTACTTATTTATTTAAAATTTCCACCTCCTCCCATCCTCCCATTTCCCTCCCACTCCCTCCACTCCCCCTCCCCCTCGCTCTCCAGACATAAGAGAAGTCAGAAGTCAGTAGACATGCAGGGTCCTTCCTGAGGGTGAAACCGATCCAGTCTCCTTTGTAAATCCCATCTCCTGGTACAAAGCGTGTTGTTAGGCTAACTGCAGGGGAAAGGAGAATGCGATTTTTCTTCAAATGATGCTGAGGGCTTTGCCACAACTCTAGGAAAGTGATTGAGAATAAAACTCCATTTCTAACCTGCTTCACTAGGAAACCCTCTCTTACAGAGCAAAGAAAGTAAACCAGCCAGTGAAACCAGCTCGCAGATGAAAGAGGGCAGCCAACTGTCTGTGAAACAGGAAAGATCACCCTCCAGGTCAAGCTGGGCTTGGAAGGGACTGCTTGCCACAAAGGCAGTGTGAACTCACTAACCTGAGGGGCCTTTCCTGCCTTTGTGACTTGTTGTTATTGTCACTTGCCTATTCCCTAGGGCTCTAGCTTGTACCCTCCTTTCAGAGCCCTCCCCTGGCCAGGTTGGACTGGCCCGTTGCAGTGGCCGTGACAATGGATGCTCATTTCACCACTGTGAAAGGGCTTAATGATTAAAAGGCCACACCACAGCGCTGGGCCACAAAACTCTTTCTCTGGCTCCCATGAAGCCCCTTTGATTCCAAATGTTCCTTTGACAGGATCAGGAGCGGTGCTCATTCTTCTGGGCTACAGAAACATCTGCATTTTCCACTCAGTGCCCATAGTTACCATGCAATTAATGAAGTACCCTCCCTCGGAGCAGCACACACTGAGTCAGCCTCCCGCCACTCATCCACTGTCCAATAGGAAGGCTGCTTTTCAAGCTCCATACCTCATTCAGAGCTAGAAGAAGTCAGCCTATAGACTCATGCAGCCAGTTCACAGCTTAGTTTTCTCTTCCTCCCTTTCTCCCTTTCTTCCTTTTTCCTTCCCTCCTTCCCCTGCCATTCCTTACTCCTCCCTTCCCCCCTTACTTCCCTTAATGCTGATTCAATGAGAATATATGGGTGGGGTAGCAACCCAGCTCACATCTGTATTAGAAACGAACAGGATGGAGCTTACGGTTGGTGTGGGCAGATCCTTAGCACAGGCCCTGCTCAGGGTTTTAAGGTTTGATCTTCCCATTGTGCAACCAGACTGGAGGTGGCAACAGTGACCAGTAACTCCGAGGGTGGATGACAAAATCACTTTTTTGAAGATTTTGGCATCTCTTTAAGCATCTGCGTAAAGTTCAACAGTAGACAATTGGAGCAAGGAACCTCTATGCAGCTTAGGCTGTGATAGGTCAGAGTGCTTTCCTGCGGCATGCCGGAAAACGTGCAATCTCAGTGCACTCTCCCCACACTTCTCTTAGCCATTGTTAAACATGAGTCAGTGCAGAGCATCTACAGTTATTCCTTAGAAACTCTTGGACACTGGTCACCCCAAGTTGAATGTTCCTACGGAAGCTATAATGGCTTATACTGATTGCCAAGTTAATCAGATCTAGGATCCCCTTGTAGGTGAATCTCAAGTGGTGTCCAAGGAGGATTTTCTTGATGAGGGTAACTGAGCTGGGAGCACACGGCCCAAATGCGGGTGGTACCATTCCACAGGCTAAAGTCCTCCGCTAACTAATCCAGAGAAGACAAACTGACCACTAGTGTTCTCTCTTTGATCCCGACACAGGAATAATGTGGCCCCAAGGCCTCCACTCCTGCAAGCGCTCCCCCTCCCTGCCACTATGTCTTCCCTCAAAGACAGATGTGTTCTTTTGGGACTGTAAACCCAAACAAACCCTTTCCCCCTTAAGTTGCTTCTTATTAGGGATTTTGTCAAAACAATGGAAAAATAACTCATACAAATACATCATAGAACTCTGCTTCGTGACAGCTCATTCAGATGCGCGTGTTTTCTTTTGGGACACCCTAGGGGAATCTTATTTGAAAACACAAGGTTCTGGGATGCACAGCCGTTGAAACTCCAGCAATCATGAAAAGTATCTTTTTATAATTCTATTGACCTGGACTGAAAGAATCTCATTACAAATTAATTGCTGCTGTACCTTTCTGGTTATCTTGCCATGCTGGCCAAAGGTGTGGTTCGTAGGCACCAATCGTGTAGTAGAGCTGTTGGTTGCTTCCCTGCTATGGAAGCTTGTGTTGGGCCTTTTGGTGCTATGAAAGCTAGTCCTCATTATGCATGCATGTAGGCATGCATGCATCATGAACAGCTGTCTAATTGAACTCAAGGAAATCAATCGTGACTGGTACCAGAGACCTAATCAACTATCCAGAGCTAGTGAAGCCATGGATCTTGCAGGGGAAGGTGCAGTCGTCACTTTACTAGACCAGTACAGTTCTAGACCACATCCTAAACATTTGCTCTCATACCCACAGGTAAGTGGAGTCCCCGACCCTCCTCAAGGAAACTTCTTTTTGCAATGACAGAGACCACTATAGAAAACCACATCCAATCAAAATGCAAAGATGTGAAGCCCAGTCCCAACCAACAGGTCTGTAGAACAACCCCCACCATAAGGTTCAGGGAACACTACCAGAGAGGGATTAGAAAGAGTGTGAGAGCCAGGGGATCAGGGGATCACAGGGTTTGCTATGAGATTCAGTCTCTTAACAATGTCTGTAGCTACACCCATAAAGTCTCACCAACATGGCTGCCCAAACGAGAACCTAAGAGAACAACAATAGACATGCTCAAGTTTATGGGGGAGGTCCATAAGGCCTCAAGGCTACACAATGAACTACAGGCATCTAAGGAATGATGAGAGAAGCAGAAATAGTCTTCTCCAGGGAAGAGTACACCAATTGGTATCCAAAAGCGAATAGTCAGCCCTGAAAATGTGCATACAAAGAACAATTGTTTAGACCGAGCAGGGTCTTTAGAAATATACATATATGTGATTATGTGCATGTATTTATATTGCATGCATACATTATATATATATGTGTGTGTGTGTGTGTGTGTGTGTGTGTGTGTGTGTGTGTGTGTATAAAACAACAGTTAATGAAAATAAAGGTCATGAATTTGAAAGAAAGCAAGACGGGTAGATAGGAGGGTTTGGAGAGAAGAAAGAGAAGGGGGAAGTAAGTGCAATTATATTAAATATCAAGAAATAGGAACATTTTAAAAAAAAGAGTTAAATGCTAAAAGTATCCAACAGTACTAAAAAGAATTGTAATTCTTGTGTGGGGGTCAATTAGTATTTAACACATTCTCTCAGTTTGCTTTTATTTTGATCTAACAATAGCAGAGCAACACAAAAATAATGATGTACATATTTGATTCTGTCTTAAAGCTAAGGACCCTCGCTTCTTGTAGAACTTAGATGAGATGACTGACTTTGTTGTGCCTGGAAAGGATAAAGGAAGAAGAAAGGAAGGGAGAGAGAGAAAGGGGGGAGGGAAGGAAGGAGGGGGAGGGAGAGGAAAGACATCATAAATAAACTATACTAATATGTTAAAAAGGAAAGAACTTTGGGAATAAAATATCCTTTTTTTTTCCTTTTCCTATTAGTTGGAAGTGTCATCAGAATTTACTAGTCTGCTTTGAAATAAATTACTCCACTGGTTTTTAGATTCCTTCATCCCATTGCAGAAAAGCTATGAGGGGTTTGGTCTTACTGTCCCAACCTGTGTATTAATTATAACAATATGAGAAAAGAGTCAGCAATCTTATATTTGGCACAGAGAAACTGTTCTTTGTCTTTTTGAAAAATAATCTTGGGTGTGGGGACACTTAACATGTCAGATTTCGGGATCTTCCAGAGTCAAAGCCTTGCTGAAGGGTCTCCGAATTGGCCTTGAGGCCCCCTCTCAGTTCACCACACTAGGGATTTTACCACTTCCTGCCCTCATGACAAACCAGGGAAGCGGCCTTCTGTGGTGCACACACAAAGACAAGAAAACAAGTTAAAAACAAATAGAATAACAAACCAAGAGAAAAGCTACTCTTCCCCCTGATTCCAATGCATTCATGTGTCAGGAGAAAATGTGTTTGTCAAGAGGATTAATTCCTGCTGACTCCTCCACAGCTGAGAAGTGAAGTCCTCTTGGTCACCCTGGCTATGGCAGGGGCTGGCCACACCAACTGATACAGTCAGAGTTGTGATTTCACCAGAACACCTCAGAATAATGTCCTAGTACAGAGGTAACATTGAGGAGTGATGTCCACGGTGTCAGATCCCTCTCGTATTGCTAAGACAGGGAAACAAAGGCACAGAGAAAGGGGCAAGGTGGGAGGGGTGGAGCTATGTCAAGATCTGAGCAAGGCCTTAAATGAATCTTATAGCCATTGACTTCTCAGCTTATTTAGTTAAAGATGAGGCTTCAGAGCCTTGGTGCTAACTGGATGCTGGATTGTACAGTTCTTCATCTAGAGCTGAGAGATCTTCTGGGCTCTGTATTCACGTGCTCAGTGGGGTCAAAAGTGCTCCCTGGCATCCAACTCTGCAGAGCCCCTGAACTAAAACCAGAGGGTTCTTATGCAGTCTTATGTGCACCCACCAGTGGGTTTATCCCTACTGCCATCTTTCTCTAAGTCATAAAGCCTCAAGGTCAAGCCCTTTGAGTGTCTACCTTGGCCAGTAATGTAGTTCAGAAAGCACTGTACACATGGTGGGCTTAGTAAATTCTCGTACAAAGTCAAGATGGCAGTGTTTCCAGCTCTGCCTTCCCTGTGTTTACATCCAGCAGAGTCTAAGTCAAAATACCACAGGGTCGCTTGCATATCAATGCTTATTGTAGCCTTATAAATAGCAGCTAAGATACGGAAGTCAACCTGGATGCCCAGTAACAGATGAATGTATAAAGAAAATATGGCGTATAAGTATGATAGAGTTTTATCTGGCTTCAAAGGAGAATGAAATTATGTTATTTGCAGGAAAATGGATGAACTGGGTGTATATTTAATGTATCTATGTATATCAGACATGAAAGGAGAAGGGAACTTGGGTGAAAGAAGGATAACCAAGGGTGAGGATTAAGGGAGGTTAAGGCAGTGGTTGATGTAAGCAGGGTACAATGCATGTATATGAAAGCAGCATCACAATGAGATACATTGTTTTATGAGCTAACTAAAAGAATACAAAGTCCAAAAGGTGATGGTGCGGATGGAATAGTCAAAGTTAGTTCTGCCTCATTTAGCACTGTCCTGGGTTGAGTAGTGGTTACCTAAGTAGCTAATAAATTATCTGGTAAGTTCTGCCTATGGTGAGGTACTTGCTTTTCCAGATCACATGGTATCATAATTGCGGCTCCAGCGCGTTAAAGTAAAAAAGAGGCAATCATACACAAATGTGAATCATGGCCAATAACAGCACCAGATTGTGTTTTGTCCCCAGTGCTAAGGTGAACTGCTCATTACCACTTCTGAGAAGGACCCAGGAGAAACGCCACCAGGGTGTTAATCCACCCCAGTTTGTTGGTGAGTTTTGCCTTAGAGAAAAAATAGTCCTCCTGCTTCTTAGATGTTTTCTCAGTATTCTCTATTCTGATACCAAATTACCAAATCCTCTGTGGGACCCTCTTCCTCAGTCTATATGTAAAGAACGTGGGTGAAGAGTTGATGTCCTTTGCCCTTTAACATCCATTAGCCTAGTTCCTTCCCTGTAGTGATGAGCCGCAGGGCAGGCCTGTTTTTCATCCCGCCGGCTCCTGGCCACCGGCTAGCTTATGCCTGAAATAATTACACAGAAACTGTATTCTTTAAACACTGCCTGGCACATTAGTTTCAGCTCTTACTCACATCTTGACTAACCCTATCTAATTATCTGTGTAACACCACGACGGTG
Source organism: Arvicola amphibius (assembly GCF_903992535.2). NCBI lineage: Eukaryota > Metazoa > Chordata > Mammalia > Rodentia > Cricetidae > Arvicola > Arvicola amphibius. The sequence continues at coordinate 27,734,538 of NC_052054.1, forward strand.
TCTTACCGGGAAAGATTCAGCACGTCTGACCGGGCTGCTGGCTTCATCGCATCTCGTTCCCTGAGGAGAGGCACAGCAGTCTGGCTCAGAGAGCAGAGGCATGGCAGTTTATCTCACTTAGGAGAGGCATGTCATCTGACTGAGCCATCTACCTCACTTCCTTCTTCCGTTCTGTCTACTCCACCCACCTAAGGGCTGTCCAATCAAATGGGCCAGGCAGTTTCTTTATTAGCCAATGAGAGTCCTCCATCACTTCCCCAAGTGTTGTAGTTTTCTTCTCTAAAAACATACTTTGCATGGTAGCAGTGAGCTGCTGTTTAATAAATCTGTAGGAGCTCTCTCAGCTTGCTGAAGCATTGAGTCGCCAACATCGTATGTTATTAAAGAATGCAGCCCACAAAATGTACTTTCAGCCATACTTTCCCAAGGAACAGAGGCCAAGTTTGTTAGATGAGAGCCACAAATTGGGATCTTATTTGCTTCAAGATGCTTTTAGAACGTGTAATTACGAACATAACTCTGCCCGTGAACTTGTCTCGTTAACTTACTAATTAGCAGGATTTTGTCTTGATCTTGGGTTTCATTAGATATTTTAGGAGGAATGGCTGCTTCAGTTTTAACAACATCAGAATCAACAATTAAGGTGGTAATAAAAAAAGGAAACATCAGTATTGCTCTCCTGCTTATTACATTCCAAGGCTACAGGTGTATCTAATTAAGCATCATTTTACATTATAAACATCCTAAAGTACCATTGTCGCATTAATTTTAACACGAGGCAGAATAAACTTCTGTCAGGAAAAGGATGCCGCAGATGTCATCACACGCAGGTAGGACCGCATCTAGTCCCGATGTCCATGAGAGCCTGAGAAGTGTTGGATCATGGAGGTAGATCGCTCTCCTCTGTCTCTGCCCTTTGCTCTCCAGCATCTCTCTGAGGTCCAGAAATCCCCTGAAACTACTGTCATACAAAATAAAAGAGCTCCAACCCTGTGTTCATCTCTGCAAAAAACACTTGTGTCTAAAATCCTACCATTCACGAGCTGGACTTGAAACCCCTCGCCACTTTGCTATCTGTTGCAAGTGCGAATTTAAACTCATTGAGAAATTAACATCATTTTTATAATTTTATTTCATGTATCAAATTTTCTCATTGTCTGGTTTTTTCTCATTTTGTGTTTTCATCTTGAGTACTTTCTACATGCTTTTGTGAAAAGATGTTAGAAGGTCCCCTTTACCTCAACAAAGTGAGGTGTGTAGCCAACGCTACCGTGTGCATGGTCCCTGAGAGTTTACTCCCTTCCTGAAGGCCTTGCCAAGAGGAGCTCGGTTCTTCCTGACCAAAAAGCATGCTTCCTGCTAAAACAAACGTCTTCGCTTTCTTGCAAGCGTCTATTTAAAAAAACTTTTAAATGACTTCCCTAAACTTCCTTCCATTCATCCTGCAAGAAGTGGGGGAGGAAGGCCTGTAGGAGCCAGAGGGGTCAATGGCACCAGCAGAAAACCCACAGAACCAGCTAACCTGGGCTCATAGGGACTCCAGAGACTGAACTGACAACCCAGGGAACCTGCAGGAGACTGACCCAGGCACCCTGTATATATGATACAGTTGTGCAGCCTGATCTTCTTAAGGACTCTTAACAGTGGGGACAGGGGCCTGCCTCTGACTCTGTTGCATGCTTTAGCGATCTTGTCCTCCTACTGGGTTGCCTTGTCCAGCCTTAACAGGAGAAGAGGTTCGTATTTTTGCCACAACTTGATATACCATGACTGGTTGATATCTATGGGCTGGCCGGACCTTCTCTGAAGAGAAACGGAGGAGTGGGACTGGGAGGGAGAGGAGAGAGGGGAAACTGTGGTAAGAATTTTAAAAACAATAAACAAACAAGCAAATAAATAAATAAATGCACACACATAAAGTTCCTTCCAGTCACTGATGTTAGAAACACCCTTCGAACATTAAGTGATTCTCACATGTAAGCACTGGTCCAGGGGTTCGTGTGCCTGGCCTCTGCCACACAGCCTTAAGGTCTCTGGCAATCTTAACACTTCCTCCTGGACCGGTTATACCTTGAGTGTTTCGTTGTCATGACGATAGCAAGAGTTGAGCCTTATATGGGGATAGCGACACTCATGAAGGAAGTCAGCTACTTAATATGAGGAGAGAAGAAATGTCTCAGCTAGGATTGCCCCAGAAAACGTACCTGGGGTAGAAGCTATGTGCGGACAACAGACTCTGGACAGATACTGCCTTTGGGGACAGCAGAACTTGGAAACAGTCATAGGGAATGAAAACAAACATATAAAGGAGAAGGGAGGAGTGCCAGCGTAACAGACAGGTGGGAAACAACTTTGTTCTCTGTAGTGAGGAGCGGAGGGCTGCATTCCCACCACCCCAGCTCCTGGCCACCTGGCTAGCTTATGCCCCGAAATAACAACACACAAACTGTATTCATTTAAACACTGCCTGGCCCATTAGTTCCAGCCTCTTATTGTCTAATTCTCACATATTGATTAACCCATTTCTAATAATCTGTGTAGCACCATGAAGAGGTGTCTTACCGGGAAAGATTCAGCATGTCTGACCTAGTGGCTGGCTTCATAGCAACTTTCCCAGAGAGCAGAGGCAAGGCAATTGCCCCAAGCGTCTGACTGACTTCCCTTCTTCCCAGCATTCTGTTCTGTCTACTCCACCTATCTAAATCCTGCCCTATCAAAAAGCCAAGGCAGTTTCTTTATTAACCAATGAGAGTCCTCCATCAGTTCTCTTTACCCTACTAGGTACTTTAGCTGGTCTATGAATAAGTTGGCGAAACAGATTAATAGGGGAAAAACACAAAAATCTGAGACTCCAAGTGACCGTGTGAATGAGGTTTATCTGCCTGCACTACAGAAGGTAACATGGGGCTTTAGGCACTGGGGAGGCAAGCTACAGAAGTGAGAGGAAACCTCCTGCAGAGCCTGAGATAGCAGTCCGGGAGTGCCAGGATCAAGGTTGCTCACCAAGTAAGGGCTTGAAGAAAGAGTGGCCTGAAGCAATGTGAAGAAGTCTGAGGCAGGCAATCAGTTCCTAAAGTTAGTCATGTTATTCTGGTGTCTACTAACCCTGAAAGCTCTTGTTTCCCTGGCTTACAGCTGTCTGGGCTGTGAAAGCTACAGAACTAGCTTTCTAATTTGGAAATGAACTAGGTCTTCAAAATCAATTTTTTTGGAGATGGGAAAATTAAGGCATAGATCAGAAAACAACTCTTCTTCCAAGGTCACAAATCTATTCTATGTAACTGCATCAATTTTGAACTCTACCTTGTAGAGAACTGTTATCTAAATGTATTTGTTTGTTTGTTTGTGTAGATAGGGTGTTGTTAGACAGTGCTACCCTTGAACTGACTTTATATCAAGGATATCTTTGAACTTGAGATCTTCCAGCCATCACCTCCCAAGATCTGGGATTATGGCTGAGTGCCACCATGTCTGCTTTCTGTGGTTCTGAGGTTTGAGTCCAGGACTGAGTGTGTGTGGGCAAATACTGTACCAATTAAGCTACTTTCCTAGTCCAAGGGTATCTTATAAACACACATCTTAAGAGCACATCTTATGGTTCTAGGGCTTACAGAAGAATCAGACAAGATCTGAACTGCATCCATTTCAGAAAGCATTTTCTTAGTTCTAGAAATCAGTGTCGACATTTAGCTCATTGGGATGACTGTTTGAGTTGACTCTGTCATGAGATGATGCAATCCATTCTTACCTTTACTTTGCTTTTCTTTACCTTGACACAAAGGCCCTCAAAAGCACATTTTATGTTCATTCATCTGTTTCTGTTGTAAACTTAAGAAACAGTGGTCTAGATAGCAATGTGTTTTAAACAGGTGTGTTGGAGCAGAGGCATCTGGGAGGGACGCACAAGGGCCATGTGGATGGGACAAGTTAATCTGGCTTGCTCCCAGATGAGAGGAAGTATAAGGTTTTATAGCATCTGTCCCATACGGCTGCTATGATACTTCAGTGAACTAATTTGTTAGTTCACTAAATAACTAATTTGTTAGTCCCATAAAATAGTTCTTGATACATATTAAGTTATATTAGCTGAGTTAATAAAGATCTTTAAACTCAGCCTGTTTGGGGGTAAATATTTTTATCATCAAAGCACTTTTCTCATTCAATCTATCTCAACTTCTCACTGTTGCTGAAGAAGGCATTGCTGGGGACGTTTCCTTGCATACATGTTTACCTTAGCTTACTTGCATGCCCTTGTTCATTTATACATATGATACCAATATCCACAAAACTTCTTATTTCATCATTAACTAGCATAAGCCCATTTCCCTACCGGGTCCTGGGTTTTGAAAATATTAGCTGACTAAAATTTTCTCATGTTTCTAATAGCAATTAACAACTCAAAAATAACAAGTCAGCAGCAAAAATTAATTAATATATATAATACATATATATAAATATATATATGTATACACACACACACACACACACACATATATGTTTAACACTTTCAATTGTAGTGACTACCTGAATGGAGTTGTATTCTGGTAGGTCTTTAAAAAATATTTCAGGCTCATTTGGATTGGAAAAAATATTATCCCTTCAGATAACTTTTACTTAATCTAATTATGAAATTGCTACATTTATACCAATTTTCTAACAAGTTTGTAAATTTGGAAAGCTTAGGGTTTTTTTTTTTTTTTTTGAAAAATGCAGTTAGTCAGCAGCAGTGCGCAGGGGAAACGGCTCAAAATTGGTAATCGGATATTCCACAAACCCACAAACAGCCTGTTTGCAGAAGTTATTATTTGTGAATGGATGGATTCACGCATTCTTCGTGAGGATGAGAATTCAGCCACATTTCCTTTAGAATGTTCAAACGCTGCTGTGCCTCTCTCATGACAATTGCCACCGGGATCAACAGGACTCAACAGTGGCCTCAGCTAGAGTCATTCAGAAACTCCCAGGTTGCCCTTGGCTTCCTTTTTTTTTTTTTTTTAAATCTTGGCAAGATAGAGTCTGTAGGGTGATTCTATTTTTTATTTTTGGTTTTTCAATCGAAATTTTCACCACCCCTCCCGTTTGCGTGGGGCGCCACCGGCTCAGCAATCTTAACAGCGGCCGGCAGCCTGGTTTCAAGGAAATTCAGGAACATAATGCCGGCCTCACGTCGAGGGGCCTGGCCTGCTGGGCTCAAGCTGCTGAAAGCAGCCGCTGGGTGAATTTCCCAGCCTTTGGAGACCGTCTGGGCGCTGAGTTTGTTCAAGTGCACCAGGCTATTTTGCAAGGGAGGACTCCAGCTGGGTGGGGTTGCTCTCCTCCCAGGAGTTCAGAAACCGGTGAGAGGGCCCCATCGCGTCTTCTCTTGAGCTCTGGTCCCCTTCCTTTGCCTTGAGCCGACGCAATTGTTTCTTCAGCGGCTCCCTCTGCTAGGGAGCGCTCCCTCTCGCAGCGCTCACACTGGGACATTTTTCCACATTTCCAGGATTATAGGCACTTTCACTCAGATCTATGTGTGCTGCCTCCACACACAAAGAAGCCCTCGGGGACAGGATCAGTAGGATTAGAAGAGGTTCACATATGTCCAGTTCAAGCAATTGGTATTCAAAGCTTTACACGTTCAAATGCCACCAAGAGAGAGAAAAGGACGGGCTCTCGCTTTGCATTTTAGCACCTTCAAGAGAGGAACAGCTCTTTTTACTGGTGTTTAAAGCGGAGGGGGATAAACAGATTCCTCTTCTGATTTAATCCAGTGCAACATACCGTGGCTTCTAATCTGGGGGACTAAAGAAGCGGGCTCCCAGGCCCTGAAATCAGCAACTTCTGCCTTTTTGGGTATCTGCTGCTGGGCCAGAGAAAACACAACACAGCACAGGTTTTCTAGCACGTTCCATTTCTGCTTGTGATTCGTTATTTTTATCTGCAGGCCTCCGCCTCCCCTGCAAAATACATATAACTCGATTTTTACTGGTGCGACAGGGCAACGAAATGCACTTGACAGCACTTACTTAGAAGTAAGAGGAGAGATTTGAGGACTGATGGGCAATGATCAGGGCAGGAACACTGAGTGGAAGGACCCGCAACCTGAAAGCAGCTGTTGGAATAGTAAAAGGGCATCTCACACTGGCTGCAGGTGCAGCAGCCCGCCCCCTCACCATTCCCTGTCAGTTCTGTCTTCAAGTTCTGGAACAATCCATCCTCTTCTCTCTCAATTCCTAGTCCCGTGAAAGCCCAATCTCCCTTATAAGGAGCGAGTCTAAAACAAGCCCCATGTGCTTCGTTTTTTGTTGTTGTTCCATCGACCCCTTCTTTCCCATGCCCATCTGCTCAAGATTACAGCATGCTATTTATTTCCTTCATCTTTCCCAAGTGCCGGAGCTTTTAAAATATCCTAAGGTGTCGTTTTCTGACAAACAGTGTTGCTAGCAGGTCATACCCTTTTTCTATAGGATCATCGCTGCTTTAAAATGATTTTTTATAAGTGAGAAAAATAAAAGATATAAACTGATATAAACTAGATGTTTCTGATCCTTGGGCCCAGCCCCCGTTGCATCGTTAACTAGATGTTAGCCTTAAAGAAATCACTTGTTTTCCATATACATAAAATTAAATTGATGAAAAACTTGCGGGTTTGTGCTTGTAAATCTAGCATTCAGAAGACTGAAGCAGAATGCTTGCTACAAGTTCATGGCTGGCCTGAGCTACAGATGAGATCTTACCTAAAAAATGTAATTAATTAAATGAATGAATGAATAAAAGTTTTTAAGGTATTTAACTAAAGTAGTAATGGAGTTGCCTCTGTTCTTCCCAGGCTGGTGCAGCTTACAGGCTGTATTCAATACCCCTTCAAATGTATTCTCTTGGACTGGAGAGCTGACTCACTGGGTTAAAGCACTTATTGCTCTTTGGGAAGACCAGAGTTCAGTTCCCAGCACCCAGGCCAGGCAGCTCCTAATTGCCTGTAAGTTCAGCTCCAGCTTCCTCCTCTGATGTCCCTGGGTACTGGCCTCATGCAGACTGCCACATACATGATTAAGACAATAGATATTTTTAAAGTGTTTTCAAGCTTAATTATTCTACCTTCCTCTCCATAATGATTTTGGGTGGAAAACAGCTTCCTATGCCATCCATAGACTAGTTCCATCTTCATGAGATTGGGGGAAGCCTCATGCAAACAGATCTGCTGCGTATTTGGATCATTAATTGTTCGAAGAGTTTCCTTTTTTCCCCCATTGGCAGCCAATAGAGTTTTTAGTAGGATAAACTAAAGGAATGGAAATTCTTGGAATAACAGTTTTAAAACATCTTATGAATATCTGTAACTCATATGGGGAGTGTCAGTCCAATGTTGTAAGTATGAATCTAAACAAGCCTCAATCCTGCACAGCAAACTTAGTGGGCATTTATCAACATTTGTCATGGGACATTAATATAAATAACAGTTTCTAATTAGACATCTAACGCTCATGCACAGAAAGTAAATGCCCACTGGTAGATAGTTTGAAAGTCTAGACAGGTATATTTCTATTTACTTACAAATCTCTTCACCAAAAATGGGATGAACAAGATGTCTGACCATGTGGACATCACCACCATCCTCTCGTCCTGTCACAGGGCAAGAATGAAGCCATGAATTTTGTGAAGCAGGTCCTTGGAGACTAAACCTTTTCAGTCAGCAAGTCATCTCTGTGAGTGTTAACGGTCTGGTAAGCTCATGACCTGCAATAAGGGTACAGTTAGCTGCAGATCCACCCCACAGTGGGTTAGTTACATAAGGTCTTCTCAAAAGGGAGCGTAGGGGAGTGGGGACTGTTCTGGATGTTGAAAGGTTACCAGCCCGAGGATGCACATCCACGGAGGGCTTGTTACTGCTGTCACCGTGGTAGAAAATGACACAGCAGGAGATAAAACTTACCACACACAGACCCCTTTCGTGAAATATTTTATCAGTGGTCTCAATTATCAAAAGTGTATTCAGTGGTAAGTCTCCTTGAAAGTCTCCTTACAATTTGGGGTGTGCAGGGCATAGAATCTAGTGCCTTTCACACATGCCTACTAGACAAACGCACGACCACTAAGCCACATCTCCAATCTTTATCTTCATTTTATATACAGTATTTCCAATTGATTCTTTGTAGTGATTTTCATCCTTTTTCTCCCACTTTGGGTTTTCAAGTGTGTTCATAATTGCTCATTGAAGCTTTGTTCTAAATGAAAGCTTTAACATCCTTGTCAGATAATCTAACATCTGTGTCATCTTGCTGCTGACATCTGTTGATTGTGTTTTCTTGCTCAATTCCAGATTTTTTTGGTTCTTGAGATGAGGAGTCACTTTTATGTCTTATAGTCATTTGGGGTTTTGTTGTGAGACTAAAGCCTGCTGAATTAGCAGGTCTCTGAACATTTCTAGTGTGGTACCAGATTCTTTACACCCAAATGGAGGTACAAATCCAGGGTGCCACCTTCCGTATTTAGATATTGATGACAATTGTTCAGAATCAAATGGGAGAGATAATACAGGCTTTGGAGCCAGATATCATTCAGTGAAACCACTCAGTCACTTACAGTTTGTCATAGGATGCGCTATGAGCTTGCTAAGCTCAGTGTGCTCATCTCTGAAATAGAGAACAGAATATGTACCTGGGCAGACCATTTCCAGGCTTAGAAACATGACATGTGAAGAGCCTAGCACATGGTATGTATTCAACAAATACAGTGCCTCCAGTTATAAAGATTCACTGCATGGCAAAGGAACATGCTACAGTGTCACAGTCCAGCCAGCTCCTAGCTTGGTCATTCCTCCTAAGCAACCTTTCTTCTCCTAAGCAATCTTTCTTTCTTTTCTTTTATTATTATTTTTTTTGGCTTTTCAAGGCAGGATTTCTCTGTATCTTTGGACCCTGTTCTAGAACTAACTCTTGTAGACCAGGCTGGCCTCGAACTCACAGAGATCTGCCTGCCTTTGCCTCCTGAGTGCTGGGATTAAAGGTATGTGCCACCACTGCCCAGCTTGCAACCTTACTTTCCAAACACTATTTTATATGTAGTAAAGATATGACTTATTTTCAAGGAGTCAGGTGCAGCATCCTGTATGTCCAGGGGTCTTCAGATTGACCTGTTCTTGCCTCTGCTGCTTTGTTGAAGTTCTCTACTCACTACACAAATGGCTAAGGGGAAAAAAAGCCATTTCTAAGAATTTGCCACAATGAAGATCTTCATCAACAATGTTTCATGTATTTCTTGATCAGCCTTAGGGTTTTACTTGTGAGAAACCCTTCATTGTTTCTGTTTTTTTTTTTTTTAGTTTTTTGTTTTGTTTTGTTTTGTTTTGTTTTGTTTGAGATAAGGTTTTCGATAGCTATGGAGCCAGTCCTGGAACTCATTCTGTAGACCAGGCTGGTCTCAAACTCACAGAGGTCCGCCTGCCTCTGCCTCCCGAGTGCTGGAATTAAAGGTGTGTGCCACCACCACCCAACGTGTTCCTGTTATTTTTAATTGTCACAAAATGCAGATGACATAGAATGTGCTGCCATAGCTCTGTCTAAGTGTGCAGTTCCAGGGAGCCAAGTGTATTCGTGTCCTGCAGCCCAGGTCCAGAGCATTCGTGACTTGCAGAATTGAAGCCTCACACCCAGTAGACAGACCCTCACTTCTCTCTCCACTGAACTCCTGACAGCCAGTTTCCCTGTTCTAATCGCTGGGAATCTAAACCTCCGGATATTTCATGCAAACAATTTTTCTTCTCTCATGATTGATATTTTTTATATTGGGCAATGTCTTCAAGCTCCATGTGTATGGCAACATACACACTAATTGCCTTCCTTGTGAAGGTTGCTGTGTCTACATTGTCTCTAGCTTGTCTATTTCCTGCCCAGAGACTCAAGTTTCTTCTGTCTTTTAACCAATGTGAAAAATGAGCCAGGCCATGAATGTACAAAGACATACTTTTGCTTTCTCTAACTATACTCAGAAGTGAGATTTCAGCAGTATTTTGAAATGCACATATCTTATTTTGTCACAAAGAGCATCTGGAAGTTCATTTTATAGATCTACATACTGTGTGTATTATATCGTTGTTACTTAATTTCCCATTACCGTAACAAAACATCTGAGACAACCTGAGGAGGAAGGGCTTGCTTTGGTCCATGGTTTCAGAGGTTTCCATCCATCATCCCTTAGCCTTTTTGCTTTGACCCTAAGGCGACATAGCACATACTAATAGTAGCTAAGAATTTTTGCACAAGTCAGGCAGAGGCTAGAGTTCTAATATCTGCTTTAAGAGCTTATCTGCCCCCACCCCGTAACTAGGCTGCCCCAACCACCTTCATGCCCACCTCCACTAAGTGACTAGGCTACCTGCCTTACCTTCATGCCCACCCCATACCCAGTGACTAGGCTACCTCCACCACCTTCATGCCCACTCCCTACCCAGTGACTAGGCTCCACCACCTTCATGTCTGCTATTCAAAAGCCAAGAATATGAGGGTCCTATATTCAAAGTATTACAAAGGTCAGTGGAGAGTAATCATGTTCTTGTTGTGTAAGGATGTGCATGGGTGTATGTTGTATGTGTGCCTTGTGCATGCACGGTACATGCACATGGATACATGGGTAGAGATAGCTACATGAGCATATGTAGAAGCCAGAAGAAAACCCTGGATGTCCTGTTCTATCACCCTCAACATCCACTACTCTCACTTGAACTGGGGCCTCTCACTGAACTTACAACTAGGCTAATCGCCAGCAAGCTTCAGTGAGATCCTTCAGCGAGCCTCTGCCTGCCCCACAGTGCTGTGCTGGAGGACAGCCACACGGCCACGCCCACCCACCTCTTGTCCCTGGTGCTGGAGATTCAATCCTGGGTCGTCATGTCATGTGTGAACTTTTACCCACTACACAATCTCCCCATTACATTCTCTCTCTCTCTCTCTCTCTCCTCTCTCCTCTCCCTCTCCTCGTCTCTGCTCTCCTCTCGTCATCTCTCGTCTCTCTCTCTCTCTCTCTCTGTGTGTGTGTGTGTGTGTGTGTTCTATTGTATTGTCTATGTGTGATTGTGTATCTGTAAGGGTGGGTATTGTGGTAATCAGACTCTTAGGCCAACTTGTTTTGGTGCCCCAAATAGGAGGCATCCAGAATTTTTTTTGAATTTTTAAGTTGTTGTTTTTGTTTGTTTGTTTACATCTATGAATGTTTTGTCTGCAAGCATGTATGTGCTGCACCAGTGTGCCTGCAGAGGTCAGAAAGAAGGTACTGGATCCCTTGGAGCTGGAATTACAGATGTTGGTGAGCTGCCATGGACGCTGGGAGTGGAACCTCTGGGAGAACAACCAGTGCTTTTAGCCACTGAGCTAGCTCTCCAGTCTATCACCTAGATTTTACAAAATAGGAAGGCTTCTCTCCTGAAGACAATGTTATTTCAGTAATCTAGCACATTACACTGTATCAGTCAAAATCACTGATGCAAGCTCTGAGGCACACACCGTAAGCCCAGGGAAACTTGCTCACTAGGTTTCTGTTAGGAGACAAACCATGAAAACTAGAGATAAGAAAGAAGGCAATGAATATCAATGTGCATGTTCTTAATAGATACTGATGGATCTGTTTCAGAGTGTGCATATTTTCTGTTATTTGTCTAGTTGTGTTTTCTCTTTGATTAGGGCCACAGATACAGAGAATTACCTTACTTGTTTTTGTTCTTGAAGACAGGATCTCATGCAGTCTTATGTATGTAGTCAGGGGTGGCCTTGAACTTGCTATATGACAAGGGGAAGTCTTGAATTCGCAATATTCCTGCCTCTACTTTGCACATACTGGGTCACAGGTGTGCCACTAGGCCAAGCTTCAGAGAATAAATTTTAAAAGTTTCTATTTTTTTTCTATTTCATGTCTGCAGTCATTTCTGAGCCCCACACTAAAGTGCTCTCCCTGAGGGGTTCTTCAGCATCCCCATTCTCCTCCCAGATTTAGCTCAGGCAGTTTGGCCGGCTCAGTGCATTGCAGGTTGCATGCACAATGAATGAGCATGCCAGAGTCGACATTTAAACAATATTGGCAAGCTCACTGCGCCTTTGGAAAACAGACACAAATTGATTTTATATTAAAATAAAAGCCAACATTACAAACTCTATGTAAAGTTAATGTGTATTTGGGGAATGCTTTCATATAGACATTGCCATAAAAGGTTCTAAGAGTAGGACTGAATTTATCTACTATGAACTAAGACTATCTACACAGTATTTTCTAATTATTCCTCTTTTTCTTCTTCCTTATAAAATGCTATTATCTAAAAGCCTACTAGAATTTATTGCATTTGCCATAAAGGAGGGGATTATTTTAAAGCACCTAATTGAAACACTTCTGCAGTTATAAATGGTCAAATATTCTGCTGTTTCTTATCATCAACGGTTATGAAATAACAAAAGGTACTAGAAAAAAAACTGAGGACCTGGAAACTCACCAGTTCTCTTTCATCAATAATTAATGTGACATCATAGTATGAAATGATAATAATTTCCATTATCCTTTTTATGTTATAAAATTAACATATCCCAAAGTATAAAAGGTTACTAAATAATTTCACATGTTAAGTAGGATACTCAACCTGAATATCTAGAGATTTGGAATGATTTGTATCCATTCTACTTTCTCTCTGGAATCATCACCCCATTTCACAAAATAAAAAATTAAAAACAGCATGAAACTTGAATTACATAGCTAAGAACTTCAATTGGGTTATATATTCTAATACAGCATAAATTTAAAAATGAAAATCTGGCTAATATTGTAATTAATAATTTTAATTTATGTATATTTCATTCTGAATGCTGGCATTATACAAGCAAAATCATCTATAGATAGAAAATACTCATGAGCTCATGAGAAAGGGACATAAATTATATTTTTATTTATGAAAAAAATGATAAAACAGGATTTGTCAGGTCTGAGCATGAACCTTGAAATTTGAAAATTGTCATTTTAACTTTTCAAGATTCAGTGGAAGAATCCTAAATTATAATTTCCTTAAAATATTTACAAATCTCTATTTGGTAAGAGTTAAACCTATGCAAAAGCACATTAAAACCACCATGTTTACCAATGTGTGTCAGAGCTTCCTCTTGTCTTTATAAGCAAGCATCTGAGAAATAATTTCAAAGTCAGGGGCTTCAAACATTCAAACAAAAATTTGAAATGTCTTTGATCTTATGTAAATATGTGTGGAAATTATAGACTTTTAAAAATGTGAGTGGCTGTCATAAGGCTAATGCAATATATTGTGACACATGTAAATACATTTTATTCTCTTTTTATATGCCCTGATTTTTCTTTCTTGTTTCTCCAATTGTTTGAGATATTTCATTTTTCTGTTTGGATTTTTTTTTTTTTGAGACGGAGTCTTTTTATGTAGCTTCGAATAGCCTGTAATTTGTGATGCAGACCAGGCTGGCATCGAACTTGTGGCAATCCTCCTGCCTCTGCCTCTGAAGTGCTGGGTTTACAGGTGTGTGTCAGGACACCCAGATGTCATGATTTTTATTTGTGAATTATAGCTTTTGTGCATGGGTATAAATATCACCAAACACAAATGAAAAATACACCTCCTGCATAAGATAACAGCCTCTAATACAAAACTAAATTTCTTCAACACTTCAGCAAAGAATTTCAGAGCACATGTTCAATTCAACTATCTAATCAAATATACCAAGAGAATAATTCATTAATCTTCAAAACCAAAGAGCAGAAGTTAATCTTCTGCGTTATTTCCATCAAGGTATCAGAATTTACATAGCGACTTTAACCATACATTTGCAAAAGAAGTGCATTAACAACAATAAGATACTATTAGAATCTCATCTGCTACTGATTCTTAAAATATTAGTATTAATAGAGCTGCAGATACAAAGTGTCAGGGCGCATGCCAAGAATGTGGGTACCTATGCAAATTTTAATAGAGCTCATCAATTTACATGATTGATCATCAGTGTTTAAATCAACCTAAACTTTCCGATCATGAGAAAACAATGTTTTCCATGTTTGTGCTTTCCACAAGGGCAGAACTCTGTTGAGGTAGTGACCGTCGACCAGATGTCCACCAGAAAGAAAAAAGGAAAGGAAAAAAATCCCATGTGCTCACTAGTTGAACAAAACCCTATAAACAAAACTCGCAAGTTCTGGCTCCTTTGACTTTAGACGTCTTTAAACAACTTGGTTCACTCTAAAAGTTCTAGCCAGGCCTGCTGCTTCTGCATCATTAAAATCAAATTTCTAGTTGTAGCTGTGTATTAACAACACATCAATACGCTCACATCATGAGCGCCCTGTCGTTTTGCCCTATTCTGAGAGTTTACCTTCAGATTCCGCACTCAACATCTCAAAGGGCAATTAGTTACTATTGCATCACAAAAGTTTGCTCTTTCCGAGGCTGCTATTACCCCAGGGTAAAAATCGGACTTTAAACCAGGTGAACCGAAATCAGCACGCTTTCAGAACTTCGTGTAAAATGTGCAGTAACTCAGGAAGTCGATCAGCTCCAGTCATTGTGTCCAGAAGCATCCACGCGGACCCTAGAAACTTCGCTGGGATTGCTGGGATTTGATGCAAGTATCTCTCTGCACAGAGATGCCGAGGCTCTGGTTTTGGTATTCCATCTCCTTGGATACGTGGCGGCTAGAAGGGATCACGCCTTCTCGAGTGTGGTTTATGTTGATGGTTTTAATGTGTTAAACTTTTTAATTAATTGATCTTGTAGTCCGGGTAACACCCCCACCCCCACCCCCAGGCACTATAGTGAAGTTACTGCTTCACTCGGCTGAAGAAAACACTCCCTGAGAAGTCCTATCGTGATTTTAGTTAATTTTTAGATTGTTCCCGGTTTCTGGAGAAGGGCACATTAGAAATATTTAGGTATCCCGTTTCATTCGTTTTGTTTTGGAAAGGTCTCTTGCCTTTCGATCTCACCCGAAGTTTCTGGTGGTTAAGTTTGCAGTTTGGTGAGAAATAGCTCCTGGACCATAGTGGCTGATCGACCTGCCCCTCTTAGCTGCCTTCCTGCCGGTCAGCTGTGGCTTCGTTTGCAACAAGACTCTGGCAGGGGGTGAGGGCAGGGGTGAGGGTTCGCTGCTCAGGCAAAAATCTCAGCAGCCTCGGGCTGAGACGACAGATGCTGGAGACGAACTCAGTTGCTGGAGCTAAGGAGCGGCGGGCATCGGGCACCAGGAGACACGCGCTGGGTATCTGGTAAGGAACAGCCCTTGGCAATCCTGTTAACCAGGGGGAGGCATTGGGCAGAGCCGAACAGCCCCTGGAGCTCTCGGTCCTTCGGTCCCTAGAGCCACCCAGCCCGAAGCTGCAGAGCTGATGCTGTGCACACTAACTACCCAGGGACCTCTGGGAAACTCTTGACAGACAGTCT